>NC_045725.1:25455320-25472113 GCF_009834535.1 Camelus ferus
CATGTGCCCCTAGGGCCGTGCAAGGGTAATCACATCTAAGGGGAAGAGACTCTGCCCAAGAAGAGGATGCTGTTGGTCTTGTTGTGTCTGATGAAGAACAGGAAAGGGTGATCACAATGGAAAACGTTCATAACGTGGTTGCTGATGTTATACCTATACCTGTACTGATGCCTGTGGCCGCTGCGGCCTCCGTGCCCTCCTCATTCACCTCCACAAAGGACTTGTGCAAGGCTTTAGACACCACCAGGTTGTTTTTCCTGGTCATGCCTGAGAAGTCGGCCTTCTGAGAATTGAAGGAGTCCACCACCCCCAGGGCTCTCAGCATGTCCTTGAGGTCATAGGTCTCTTCCACTTTGAACCGAGGTAAGTGTAAATCCACTTGACTCGTCCTCATATTCTGTGAGCTCGTCCACTCCAATAATTTCTCAGCAGTGAGTTTATCTTCCAGCTGTAATGATGGAAAACAGGGACATGGAGCCCAGCTTAACACTGGATTGTAACGTGTGGGGAAACTTTATCTTAACAGTAAGTGTAAATACAAGAGATTCAAACTATTAGATTTAATCCGAGGATGCAAAAGGAATAGAGTCCTGAATATATATTATATAATTAAATAAATGTTCTTGTATAGTCATGACATTGCTATTTTTAGCTATATATGTACACAAATTATAAATGCATACATAAATACCTTTAAAATATATATATGTATAGATTTCTATACACATACATATATGCAACAACAGAATCATTAAATAAGATTACTTTGTAAAAGATGAACTGTTCAATTCTCCCGCTCCGTATGTGTGGCACGCCTCATTTTCAAAGTCTCTCTTGTTAATGTCTTTTCCTTCATAAATTTTTACATTGTGCATCATAGCATACATCCTACTTCTGTTCTTTTCCCTTGCTTGACTTATTCGTAAACTTTTCCCATAGAGATATATATTACTATGATCAAGTTTAAATTGTTGCATAATACTGCCATTAAATTGATACTCACTGTATCTATCTTTATTTAATGAACATCTGTGTGAATATACCTTCACTGCGTGTCAATCCCTAAGCTAAACTACTGGTAACACAAACGTGTACCATTGTTCCTTGTTTAAAATTTTTCATTATTTTGAGCCACTTCTGTCCAAAAGCGTTTGCCTCATTTAGACTTGTTGCCATAGGCTACAATCCCAGAACTGGGGTTCCCGGGGTCCCGGATAATGGGGACCGCAGAGCTGGAGAAAGAGTACTCTGATGTTTGTTCACGTTTATTGCCACAGGACTTTCCCCGAGGACTTCCGGTTGCCAGTGTCACTCCGTACACACTCTGAGTGTGGCAAGCTCACTGCCACATCAGCGCCAGCAGCAGCTATAATAGTGATGGCAGACCGCCATGTACAGAATTTCCGTTCATGTCAGATACTGTTTTGGGTATTTTTACATATTAACTGTATTAAAGCAACGCTAAGAACAAAATTCTATAGTTCCTCCTTTTTCAAACTCTTGGAGCAATGAAGGTCAGCATGGCTTCTGAGCTCCTAGGGACAGAATACTTCCACACGGAAATGTGGGCATGAAGATAAATCTATTGGCCCACAGTCTACAAAACCACTGATTTCATACGCACTATGTAAACTTGCCTGTTTTAATTTCTTTCTTTTGTTTGCCAGTGAACTGGCAAATACCTCCACGTGTCTCCTACATCTGAGTGTTAATTTTCTTGTCTTCCAATGAGTGGACTGGAATATGCTGCAGGTTGTTAGGGTTGCAAAATAGGAAGATGAAGAGCTAGGTATATAGTTTTGTGAACTGACATTCCATAGGTTCATCAGAATATTAATGCAACCTGTGATGGACAGATTTTCTATGTATTCTGCCTACCAGACTGTGATTCTTGAGAAATTTGTTTGTTCTGTGCTGGATCTCTGCCAGCCAGCACCACCAATGTATGAACAGCTTATTTTGCTTGCATTGCTAGGAATCGAAGCAACAGTGGGAAGACTTGGAGGTGCACGGCTTTACCTTCTGCAGACCATCTACTTCATTGGGCAGCAGCAGCATCATGCTTAGCTCCGCGCCTTTGTACGGTATTTCCAGGATCTTGACTTGCATGTCCTCCAGGGAGGTGAAATTGAAGTCGTTGGTTTCTTTCATCATCTGCACAGATTTGCTTCTATCCTGCAAGAAATTAATGCGGCAAACAAATGGCAAATGACTACAAGTCAGAAAAAGGGATAATATTTTTGAGATACCAAACTCATCCTCCTTCTAGGGGATGGTCTGGGGAATCTGTAAGTTAGACAAGAGTTTCTTCAAAGATTCCGAAGTAAATAAAGAAAGAAAAAGAGAAGAAAATAGAACCTCGACACATTCTATTTTCTACTGCAGTTGCCCATTAATCATTATGCATTTAAAATTCACATTCCTCGTACAGTTAGGTTACATTATGTAAGTAAAGTATAGACAATACCTTGTTCAGCCAAAATTTTTCCTCCACCGTGTTTTCTTCCTTAAATTTCCGGTGCCACTGCCCTTTGAAATAGATTGCGTTCACCAGTACCAGAGCAGTGGAGCTGTCAAGAGAACCTTTGGGAAATAGTTCCTTGATTTTTTCTGCAAAGAAAGAAAATGGAAGGTCTTCATGAAGGCACACGAGGTTTTTCTTGAAGATCTTTTGAAAGTTACAACTGATCATTAAAACATTCTCACAAGTCACCATATTAGGGACACCATGCCCAATAGTTCCAGAAGTGAATGTTCTCTCCTGGCACCGGGTTGACGGAGTTACCCTCGTGGAGACCCCTTCTTATGACTGGGAAGGCGTTCAGTTCTGGTGACATGAGTCATCTCACACCGAATATGGATGAAACGATTTCAGCTGATCTTTCCAAGTGTTAATTTCCTCCCTCTCTCACTGTATCCTTCCCTCCCGGTGCCCTCAACACCTGCTTTCCTCTCTTGTTTCCTCTGAATTTGTTCTACTCTTCCTTTCTTAACAACTCTTTCTTTCCTTCCTTCCTTCCTTCCTTCCTTCCTTTCTTCCTTCCTTCATCCTTTCTTTCTCTCTTTCTTTTTCTTTATTTCTTTCTCTCTCTTCCTTCCTTTCTTTTCTTTGCTTTTCTTTCCTTCGTTTCTTTCCTTCTTTCCTTCCTTCCTTCCTTCCTTTCTTTCTTTCCTTCTTTCTTTCCTTCCTTCCTTCTTTCTTTCTTTCTTTCTTTCTTTCTTTCTTTCTTTCTTTCTTTCTTTCTTTCTTTCTTTCTTTCTTTCTTTCTTTCCTTTTCTTTCTTTCCTTCTTTCTTCCTTTCTTTCCTTCTTTCTTTCCTTCCTTCTTTCTTTCTTTCTTTCTTTCTTTCTTTGTTTCTTTCCTTCCTTCCTTCCTTCCTTCATTCCTTGCTTTCTCTCTTTCTTTTTC
Organism: Camelus ferus; assembly: GCF_009834535.1. Taxonomy (NCBI): domain Eukaryota; kingdom Metazoa; phylum Chordata; class Mammalia; order Artiodactyla; family Camelidae; genus Camelus; species Camelus ferus. The sequence goes on from NC_045725.1 coordinate 25,458,730, forward strand.
TTTATTTCTTTCTCTCTCTTCCTTCTTTTCTTTTCTTTTCTTTTCTTTCCTTCGTTTCTTTCCTTCTTTCCTTCCTTCCTTCCTTTCTTTCCTTCTTTCCTTCTTTCTTTCCTTCCCTCCTTGTTTGTTTGTTTGTTTGTTTCTTTCTTTCTTTCTTTCTTTCATTCTTTCCTTCCTTCCTTCCTTCCTTCCTTCCTTCCTTCCTTCCTTTTTTCCTTTCTTCCTTTCTCCTCCCCCATCTTCCCACATTTCACTCACTACTCAGAGGAAATAACCCTGAATGCTCTTCAGGATGAATGAAATGAACCCTAAACCAGTCCCCGGGGTGTCTTCCAATTATTTCTCCACTTTGAAATGCTATAGCTTTGACCTATAATTAGGATGGGAGAAAGGGCGTGGTTCAGAGGATGGAGAGATTGTCCATCCATTGCCTTGGTTGGGGAGATGGCTGTGACCATCCCTGCAGGACGTGGGCACGGAGAACGGGCCAGGCAGCTCCGCTGCATGTGACAAGAAGGATGGTTTAGATGTTGAGGGAATCCTTTTAATATTTTCTCCTCATGATCATAATCCAGAAGTTAACGAACTAACGAAATAGGTGTGAAATTAAATGAAGTTTGAGCAGAGACCTGAGATCCACAAAGACATTTCACCCCCAGACTCCTGCTGTGTTTCCAGGAGCTGGTGCTGGGATCCCTCCTGGGTTCCCCTGTTTCTGTCCACATTTACTACGACCATCCCACCATCTGCACGTCCTCCTTGATCCTCTGCAGTTTCGCCTCACCCCTCTCCTGGCACCTAGTGCAGTGTCCAGCATGGGGGGGGGTGTCACACACCCCGGGGACTCAAAAGTGATTCTTAGTGACTGACCCTCTCATAACGTACCATTAGTTTGCCTTTCCACCCAGGAATTAATCATCTGTCGACTTTCTTCTGGAGCATTCGCAAAATCAGCAGATTCCACACTGGCTAGGTACAACTTCTTCACATTATCCATGTATTCCTTTGACATGGGAAGGAAGAAAGGAGGAATTCAGAGTAACTCATGAGTAACTATGTAAGCATCCCCAAATTAAATCATGCTCAGTCATGACCAGAGACAGGACGTGGGACTATCCCAACCCCACTTCACTGGTGGGTGGTCAGGCTCTGGAACAACCCGAGGGTGGGTTGTGGTGTGGGAGCCTGATGTCCCCGGGGTAAATGCTCACTGTGGGGGTCAGCCAGGGTCACCTGCCTCTCCTCCCCCATTTGGAGACCGGGGGGCAGAGGACCAGGATGCAGATGAAAGGTGTGGGCAGGCCAGGGAAACTCACCTGAAGGAAGGGAAACTCCTTTCTGCCATACAGCCTGTTGGCGACGTTCAGCTCATAGGCATCAGTGGGTTTGTTTAATTCAGTCAGGAGCTTTTGAAAGTGATGATTTTCTGGATTTTCAACCTTCAAACATCAAAACGAGAGCTCATCAGATTCTCTCTTGATGTAAATACTAAACCCACGTAAGTCTGTTGGATCTGTTTCTAACGCACTGTATCCCCAACGATGACATTTGTTGTTATTCCCTGGTATTCGGTGTATTTTATCTGAAATATCCTTCAAATCCTTACACTCAGTCTTCCTGGAAATGCCTCCTGCTCTAACATACTCCAAACATGTCTCGTTTGAAGCAGAGATGCAGCACCATTCCACTGCTGGCTGTGCCTTCATCGTCTCATGGTTAGATTTCGCTTCCCAGTAAACGTAAGCTCCTTGAAGGCTAGAAACGCACTGCATCTCTCACAGTCATCAAGGGAATGAGAACGTCAAAGTGTAAGTTATTCTCTGTTACGACAGGAAGCCCCGTTCCACTGCTTGTTGGGATGACCTTGTGAGACCTGCGCACTGTGCTCGATGGCTCTTCTCTCACAACCGTCAGGCTCCCAGTGCAGGAGCCGTGTGTGCTGGGTAACGTGCCAATGGGCTGACATCGCTATCTCTAAGCCTTTAGCCCAATGCCCCTGAAAACAAGAGCCCTCTGAAAGTTCCAAAAGTTGTCCAAGGGGACAGAGTGTAGCAAAGCGAATTATGCACCTCAGGCCTGTCTGAACCCGGAACCGTCCACTTGCTCGCTGAGGGCTTTGGACTGTTCGGTCTATAATCATAACCCTCAGTCAATGTTTGTCCAAAATATATCTGGATGTGTGCTTATTGCTCTGACTCTAATGTATGAGTTAATTAAATTTACATCATTTTAGCCACATTATTCTGATTATGGTGATGATTGTGATTCTGTAAATAGAATACATAACACGTGTCAGGGTTTCCATCGTCCAGGCACTGTTGCCGTGGTTTGCATGTATTTGCATGTACTGCAGCAGACCTGTTACTGCCCCTAGTTAATTGGGATGAGGACTGGATGACTCAGAGCAGTTGTATTTTGCCTCTTCCCTCTTTGTGAACAGCTTTTGTGAGAAGGAATTTGCAGGTAACTTCGGGCTCCAGAGCCCATGATCTTAAGCAGATGCTAATCTCCTTTTCGGAAAACAAATGTATGAAATAAATATGTAATATAAAATGAGACACAACTCTCTCCACTCTATGTTGCTTAAGATTTTCCCTCAAAATGGACTTTTCTCCGTTTATCTGAAATTCCCAGTGTAACGTGCGACCGTCTCGGATGTGTGACCTCCCTCCAGGCCCAAGTGCCCTCGGACTCACGGGATCCGCTGTGGCTCCTCCTGTTGGGTTCTCTGCGACCTTATTAAAGTGAAGGGCCTGCAGGAGACAGGAAGTGGGACAAAGAAATTATAAAGATCTTTACATAAAAAAAAGAAAGAAAGAAGGGAAGGGTGGAAGGAAGAAAAAAGGCAAAACGGAAGAAAATATGCAAGAAAACAATCAAAATTCCCAAACCAAAGCAAAAAAAATAAAGAAAGAAACAAAGACTTAAGAATAAAGTAAATCAAAGTGTAAGCATTTTGATTCTTGACGACACAGCAAAGTGGGTTGATCACCAGCCAATTCAAAAAATCCTGATTCATTTTCACTCACTTCAGAGGGAGCACGTACAGTTGACTCCCACGGATTTTAGTCAATGTATCACTTCTAGCTAAACTCTTCCCCTCGGGTTGGGGGTCAGTTGTAGGGGTTCATGTGGGTCCCAGAGGAGGTCTGGGCTCAGGGAAGCAGAGGGGGCCAGGCACTGGGGGAGACATGTGTCCCCCACCACCCCGGGCTCACCCAGTCACGCGGCTGCTTGCGGCTCTCTGTGCGAGCCCTGCGGACTGCCAGATCTGTGACCATCTGAACACAAGACAACAGAGGGTCCAGTGACAACTGTTGCACGTAGAGGAAGCTGCCACCTACCTTCTGAAGTTGTGCGGCAGTGTTTCCTCGGGACCCCAAGTAAAGCATGCCAAAGGCTGACATGATGCTGAGGGGGGAGTAGAAGATATTCTTCCCGGTTGAGCTCTGTCTGATCTGTTGGTACAGATCGACTGCGAAGTGGCTGATTGGTCCACTGAGTGAATCCATGGTGTCTTGACGCTGTCTGGAGCTCCTGGAAAAGCATCCGTCATTTTACAATGAGTTTACTGAAGGGAAGGTTAGTCTGTAATACAATTTTCTTAAAAGAAATGCCTTTTATGTAGGTTGTAGGTTTCTGGCAAGTAACGTTTTTCTTCTTTGGACTTTTCAAATCCATTTTAACACACATGTAAACATTTCATCATTAGAAGCCTATCGAAATTACTATTTAAAAGAAAACGTTTGTGAAAAAGAAATAGTGTATCTTTTTATCTTTGTGTCTTTGCTGACTATACTAAGACTGGGTAGAAAACGCTTTACAACAGATCCCAAGAGAGGTGGATGTTGCCACATCAGCCTTCTACTGTGAGGAAACTCTGCTTTTTTCTCGAAGGATCTGTGGGGGCCAGACATCTTATCCCTGCAACACATGTATTCCTAAAGGATTATTTTTATGCAAATAAACACATTACCACCAGATTAAATCAGATGAAAAAGGCGTTTTACTTACTTTCTAGCAGAGTAAGTAAAGTACTATCAGACAAAATGAAACAGACCAATGAGACGATGCACATCATTGTTATCACTTTCAGAAGAGCTCCGGGCAGTGAAGCAGCGCTGCTGGCAGCCCTTACCTGTGATCCTGGAGGAGGCAGAGGTCGGCCGGGAGCCTGTCGGCGTCTGCGAGGTGAGCGGTGAGATGGGAATATATAGCTCCCTCTTGCACCTCCCACTGCCCAGAGCAGCTGCAATTTCCAGTAAATCAACCTTTGGTTTCTTCACCAGGCTAACCATCAGCTTCCTGAGTCACCTCCACCTTCCTGAGGTTAATTCTCTGTGAGTAAAGACAAGAGTATTTTTTTAATCCTGGATTTCCTTTTCAGCAGTAGAAGAAATTGGGACCTGCAATCATTGGCTCATAAGAACTGCATGTAGCTGCCTTTCTATTACCAATGAGAATATAGTTAACTCCAACGCCTTCCCATGATCCGAGCCACTACCCACAACTAGAAAGAACCCTTAAAATTCTTTCTTCTCTTACACATTGAATGTCTTTACGGTCAGTTCAAACACAAACAATTAAAAAGCTTATATTTTGTAGTTTAGTCTCTGAAAGGGCTTTCTCACAGAGCGAGTTCCTTCGGATTTACTGTTTGTAACCAAAAAATAGCTTGAATTACAGCATAAGAGATGTTGACGAGGTGTCCCTGCAATAGATGGAGAACAGGCGTCATCTGCCTTCCCTTAGCGGCTGGACCTTGGCAGTGGTCCTCCCGGTCGTGCCTCTTGCAGCCAAGCCCGGTGTGGCCCTGATTTCTGAGGTCAGTGGGAGGTTCATTTCCTTGCGGAGTTAACATGTTCTCGGTGAGAAGAACAATGGATGCCAACAGGGGCCAATCTGGTGGCAGTATCTCATTTTTGGCAGAAAGAGGAAGCAGCAAAATAAATTGCTTGAGCTGCAGAATCACGACATGTCTTGGTCAGCCTGCCCCTGAGCACGCCGGCTTCAGGTTCTTGGTCTGGACAGCAGAGTCTAATGCCTGAGAGAAAAAGGAGGAAAAAGCGTTCTCTGAATGCCATGGTTACATGTCGCCACTGGAGCCTCAGTCTCTCCATGTGTCTGACTTCCCATCGCAGAAGCACATTGAGAACTGTTCCATTTCACTGCATGGGGATATGTCTTCACCCCTTTCCCTCTTCAGCACCTCCCTTTGTTTTCCCCATTTCACAGATGACAGAAATGAGGCACAAAGTGGCTGAACCAAAGCCCAGGGTTCTCTGGGTCGTGAACTGCACAGGCGAGCTGTCCAGGCAGGTAGTTGGCTCCGGAGCTGCATGTGTATCCACCCCCCACACTATGGTAGACACACTGTGGGCTTCAAATGTCACATCTCTGTGTGTTTAAATGGAAACTGTCTGTCTCCTCTGCACTCTCCAAAGGGACAATGTCCTCCCACAAACTCTGAAGACAGGAGTGAGTCAACTTGAAAGCCCCAAAACTCTCCTCTGGGGACCCCGTAGCCCCTAGAAGGGAAAACTGGGCATTCAGACAGACACTCTTTTAGGGCTCCGGCCACAGGCAAACAGGGCCAGTGAGAGGTGGACAGAACTGGGGTGATTTCCTTATACATATGCTTTAGTTTCCCAGGTGCACACCTGAGTGCGAGATCTCTGGCTCACGCGGCAGGTCTGTGTGGATGTAGAGGGGCTGCCAGTTTGGTTCCCACCACAGCTGCTCCGTTTTACGTTCCCAACAGAATGTGATGGAGGAACGTGTGTTTCGTGTTGTGATTCTTTGCACGTCGCCACCACTTCCTACTGGCGACACCTGCCACGATCAGAGCCTGTCTCAGCACATCACGTATTCGCAGGAAGATTCACCCGCCAAAGGCCCTGAAGCACAGGAGATGGAGACGGGGGGGGAACAGGTGGAACGGGGACTTGAGTTTCTAACACGTAAAGATTATTCTGCCTGCCCCCCCAGCCCCCAGCCCTGCTACTCTTAGGTCTCCTCCGTCAATCTGTGTGTAGTGAGCCTTGAATTCTCCTGTAGGTAAAAGATTCCTGAGTTGAGACTGGGTGGGGGTGAGGGGGGATGTAGACTCCTGAAGTTTGGATGAAGAAGTGAATCTAAAAAATAGAAGAAAATGAAAAGAAAATGATCCAGAATGAAAACTTACGAACATGAGGAATAGGAGCTTCTAGACAAGATTGTGTCACAGGCCACAGAGAGAGTTGGGGTTCCTGGAGAAGGAGAGGGAGGGGTCTCTTTGGGCTGAAAGATAAAGAGACCTGATCCCAGGAGGACAGAAGCAAGAAGCTCAGCCTGGAGCTCGGGGGGAGGAACAGGGGCACAAAGTAGGATAGACTGGCCTTCGAAGGAACTTTCAGCTAAGGATGAATTGTGAAAAGAAACTTCTAAGATTCGTCATGCAGAAGTTGGCTTTGAGGAAAAGGGACTAATTGGTAATGAGCAGACGTTTGGTTTAATTTAAAGAGATCTTGAGATAGTTCAAATAAGAAGCCATGGCATAGGTTTCTGTTTTCCCCAGTCTCTGACGATGGCTTCTGGCATGTAATGGACAGGAATATGACATTCTAATGTCATACTGTGTCAGAAGACTCAGCAGTTCTCAGAAGATTTTGCAAACGAATAATTTCCAACTCATGTCTTTGGGAATTTTCTAAATATGCACCATCATCCCTGGTTCTCGGAATCCAGGAACCCAATAAAACTCAAGAGCAAGTCACACCTTCAGGAACTATCATGCTCGTTCTAATAGATTGATAGATTAGTTAACACATATCTTCTCGGGTTTCCTGGCACTTACTTCCTCGTGAAGGGGTGAATGTCTGTCAGTATTGTTAAGCTGCACATCCTAGGAGGCATGTCATTTCCTCTTTGTTTGCAAGTACGTGGTTGTGCCTGTGTATAGGGAAGCTGCTTAGTGCAGAAGATCCTCCAAGCATCCAGCAGTCGAGTATCTTCTGTAAATTCCCTACAGATGCAGATACAGGCGTGGACCTGTCCACGGTGAAAAGTATCAGAATGGGGTTAATAAGCTTTGCTTGAATTTTCACAGAGGAGAGCCAACTCCAGTAATCTGTTAAAAGACACTACTTAGGGAATTGGTGGGTTTATGAAGGCAGAATGAGACAGAGTCATATAACCTCCACCCCTCGCCTGATTCCCACGTCTCCGATACCACCCAGACAGTCACCCTTCTCTGCTTTCAATCAAATACAGTGCTGTTCCTCGGTGATATTTTGCAACTCCCTCCCTGTTTGATCCTGCCTTTCCTGTTCTGCTGCCCAGAAAAACCAATGCAGGCTTCCCCTTCTCCTGGAACTGTCCCTCTTCCACGTTGCTTTAGCTGAAATATGGATTTTCTCTACGATTGCAGGTCCCTGATCTTGCAGAGGCAGCTCCTTTCTCCCCCATGTCCGTACCCTGAAGCCCGGGTACATGGTCTTCTATTTCGTTCATTCCTGCTGCCTTTTGTAGCCATTGTTGTTTCCCTGTCCGAAAGCCCTGCTTCAAGTTTCTGGCCAATCAGGTAATTCACCATGTGCCCACCTACCTACCATGTTGGATGTTACTCCTTAATGTTCACTAAGGAATTTGTTGCCCCTCCGCCCTTTATGGGTTTCCCCTCCAACCTAACTGCTTCCGAACTGGAGGACCGCAAAACTTTCACTGTGTTGGCAAGAATTCAACTCATTCTTATTCCATTTTACATCTCCTTTCCAGTTGAATCTCCTCCCTTTAGAAGAAAAACCCTTAAAAAAATTAGACCCATGACCTTTAATATCTATTTGAATATATTGTTTATATAGAGGCAATATTAATTATTGTTGATTTTGGCTATGGAGTATTAATGGAGATGGAATGTTCTAGAGAGATAAACCAATTTGGTTACATGGGATGTGGGTGTGCTGTGGATTTTATTTTCCTTCTCTGGTTTCTCCCTTCACCCCCTCAACTCCAGTGGCCCCAGGAGGCAGAGATGTAGGGAGACATAGTCAGGGTGCTTGTCCTCTGGGGACATAGCATCTGGTCAGTGGGAGGCAGCAAGGGAAGACCCCCAGCTGGGTGAGGTCAGGGAGCTTGTCACTCAATTTCCTTTCAGCTAGGTTGTCAAGGGATGGCTGCCTTTCCCAAGTGTGTGATTGCTGGATCATATGGTAGGTCTACTTTGAGTCTTTTGAGGAAGAGATGTATGAAATGTTCAGAGCAATATGATCTTGGAAACTAAGAATATTTCATATTTTACATTTATATTTTCATTGGTTACAAGGCTGACAAAGTTATCAATAAAAGACTTTAGAATACAAAATTAGGATAAAATTCTTTGGAGAAAGTGGAATGGAAATGTCATTTCCATGGAAGAAGGAATGATGTAAAACATTCGAAAGTTAAGTGGGCTGTCATGTGTTTTGAAAGTATTCCACTGCATGTATTTGGTAGTGTGTAGAATAGTTTTATTTAAAATAGCAACACTCATAATAGGGTAGGAATTATATCCTTCTAACGATTTACATTATGGACAAAATGTGCAGCTGTCAAGTAAAAACTGTGGGAGGTTTGAAGGGGAAGTTCTGAGTAGTTCTTGAGCAAAGGGTTTGGCCATCACTGTTGCAGGGTCCAGATCCAGACATGGTGCTTGCTGTGTGCTGCCAGGTGCTCTCCTTTCTGGCCACACCACTAGGGACACCGTGTGCAGGGACTGCATCAGCAACTCAGCAGGACGAGACCTCCCGGGGACAAAAGAGATTTCTGGTGTTTTCCTCTTTAAAGAAGCAGAAGGCTGATGACTCCCCTCTACATCCCAACTTGGGAAACACCCTGCCGGTTCTTAACGTTATTGAGTGGTGGGATCCCCGGAGAGAGAATGACGTTCTGTAGATAGGATGGTGAATGGAGTATATTTCATCTGATCATGAAAAGGAATATGGTTTCATTTTTTCTTCACTAAAAACTCATGCCTTCTTCCGGAAAAGAGAAGCCCTGGGCTACGAGGATTCACTGGTGAATTCCACCAGATATTTTAAAAAGTGAACACCATACCTTCTCATACTCTACAGATAAATTGAAGAGGAGGGAACACTTCCCAAGTTATTTTTTTGATGGCAACACTACCCTGAAATCTAAGCTAGATAGACAGTATATAAAAACAAACTACAAACAAGTATCTTTTATGAATACAAGTCAAAACCTAAATGTAAGAGCTAAAAGTACAAAATTCTTAGAGGAATGCATGATAGAAAAATAGGACATAGGATTTGTTAATGTATTCTTTGATATGCCACCCAAATACAAGCAACAAAAAAGAAACTGGAAAACTTGGACATCATCAACATTTAAAATTATTATGCATCGTAAGGAACCGTCTAGAGAGTGTAAAACAACTCAAAAACATTTCCAATCATATATTTGATAAAGTTCTAATATTTGCAATACTTCAAGAACATCTTCAACTCAACAACAGCAACAACAAAAAACCCAACTGAAAATTTGCAAAGTATTGAATAGGCTTTTTTCTAAAGACAATATGGAAACGTCCACAACAGAAGCTCACAGTGTGGCAAGGACGTGACGGACATGGAACACTTGTGAATTGCTGGTGGGAATGGTGCAACTATTCTGGGAACCAGTTTGAGTAACCACAATACTGGTGGCAGCCACACACCAATGTACGTACTTAATGCCACTTGACTGTTGGGTTAGAAATGGTTAAAATGGTAAAATTCATTTTATGCTATTTTGACACACACACACGTGCACACATACGGGGCATGATTTCTGATTTAAGCTGTTCTCCCTACAGTGTTCCCATATCTTTCTATTATCTTGAGTCAGCTCCTTTTTGCTTTTCCCGCAAAGCTTCTGTAAACTTGCTTTCCTTTCTTAAATTCTCTATTCATCCCATAGCCTGATCATTTTCACTTGGTGTCTTTTCCTCCTATTTCATTAAAGAAAAACGAATATTAGATTGCAACTTCTTCGTCTTCCCATCATCCTCTAAACTTCAGACTTTTGTGCCCTGTAACCTGTAACTCTTCCTTCTCTCTTTGTATTACCACCTCCATTTCCTCAGGAACAGTAATTACACACCTTTCCTGAATGAACCTCCGTGTCTCGGGTGGGGCCCCTCCTGGTGTCAACACATTGACATTCTCTCTCATTCTTAAGCAAGCAAAGTCCGTCTCTCCAGCCACTCCCTGTATATAAACTTCTTTTCTCCTTCAAGTTTTTGAGCGTCTAGACTCCATATTTCTCCTTCTTCACCCTCTGGAATGTGGCTTCTTTCTCAATATTTAAATGCTCACTTTCTGCTTAAATTCAATATATACTTTCTGAAGTCCTAATCCAGTAGACATTTCCAGCATTCCCTTCTGTGCGAAGGATTCTTCTTGTGTGTTCTGTAGACTCTAGGAGTCCCCAGACCACAAGATCACAACCAGTTTCATGAAAACAATAAGACAATATTCGACTTTCCCACTGTGTATAGTGAGAATCAAGGTTCTACTCCCAAAGCATACTAGTGTACCGATTCTCCACTCCCACCCCCGACACCAACACACAATTGTCACTATTGAGTTATTGTCTTTTATGAATCAGTAAACATTTTGAATTGAAGATTTATTCAATCTCTACCTTTGAATACACACCATTTAAAATTAAGTGAGATGAATGCAGTATTACTCAGCTATAAAAAAAAATGAAGTAATGCCGCTTGTAGTAACATGGATGGAACTAGAGATTATCATATACCATACTTAGTGAAGTAAGTCAGACAGAGAAAGAGAAATATCATATGATATGATGTGTGTGTGGAATTTGTACAAATGCTACAAATTCTATTTACAAATCAAAAGCAAGCTCATGGACATAGAACACAAATCATGATAACCAAAGGGGAAAGGGTGGGGAAGGGATAGATTAGGAGTTTGGGATGAACAGATACACTTTTTATATATAAAAAAGATAAGCAGCAAGGACCTACAGTGTAGTACATGGAACTATATACAATTTCTTACAGTAAAATATAATGGAAAAGAATCTGAAAAGAAAAAAGTGTATTTGCATGTATATGTATACCTTTGTTGTACACCTGAAACTAACATTGCAAATCAACTACACCTCAATAAAAATTTTTTTTTAAATAAAATATTATTAAGTGAGATAAAATGGAAGTATACCTAATGCACCTTGAAAATTGTTTTCCTAAATTGGGGGCTATCTTCAAAACAGCTTTAATTCCGAAGCGCTTCCCTACACCAGAAATAATTCTGAGGCAATACCTACTATGTGTGCTTTGTTCAAATCTCCTCCTCTATCTCATTCTTTATCAAATTTATTGAGGTACAATTTACATAAAATAAAATCCACAGGTTATAACACTGCAGTTTGATGACTGTTGACAAATGCAAACCACTGTGACCATCATCCAATCAATTTGTAGAGAATTCATCACACTAAGGAATTTTCCTTGGAGTTTTGAACAATCAATTTCTTCCCCAAGTCCAGCCTCGGGAGCCGCCAAACAGCTTTCTGTCACCACATGTTCGTTTTGTTTGTTCAGGGCACCATATAGCTGGAATCACAGGACGTGCGCTCTCTCTGTCCAGTTCCTGTTTCGCACAGCAGTGTTGCACTTTTATCCATGTTTCTGCAGGATCAGTAGTTTGTTCTTTTTACCACCAAGTGCCCCCCTTTAGTTTGCATTACAGCTCACCTGCTGACACAAACTCGAGTTTTTCCCAGCTTTCGACAGTCACAAATAAGGCATCAATGAACATTTTCATACAGTCCTTTTGTGACATGTGTATTCAGAGCTCTAGTGTAAAATCAAGGTGTGGAATTACTGGATTTATTGGTAAGTGTACCTTTAATTTTATAAGAAAGTACTGACGCAGGTCTCTTTGTACACTGGAGGAACACTTTGTCTACAAGTGCGTTGCTCAGCCATATAGACTTAAAGATTTCTGGAGTGACATCACCGAAATTGCCACGTAGGAGACCCCAGCCTCCATTCCCCCTCAGAGAGCAACAATTAGACAGCCGTCCTTGATCAAAAACAGCTCACAAAAAGGAGATGGTAACGTTGTGATGTAGTTGAGGCCTTAGCTAAAGCTATGGCGGGACCATTTTGCAGTAACTAAGTGTATCAAATCAACACGTTGTACACTTTAATGAGAGTTGTGGTTGATCCACATTCTCTCCACAGAGAGTATGACCCGTCTTTTAATTTCAACTTTGGTCAATCCAATGGGAATGAGGTGCTATCCTGTGGGGTGGTACTTTGTATGCACATAAGCATTATATTCCTTGTGAAACTTCTATTATCTTTATTTGTACTTTTTAGGAATAGAATGTATTTCTTTTTATTACTTTCCATTAACACATAGCTTTATTGATGTATGATTGATATGGAATTTGTTCTACCTAATTCATGTGTACGAATGAGTTTTGAGATGAGTCTACATCTATGAAACCATCACCCCAATCTATGTCATTAACGAATCTCTCAACTCCACAAGATTCTTCCTGTCCTTTCTTAAAAAGCTATGATCTAGAAAATAAAAACTGGCAATACTTAACGTTTATATCTTGATGTACTTCAGGGTCCTCTCTTGGTCCTGCTTTCTTTTCACTTTCTCCTTTCCAGTGTGATGCCATCCTTGCCTTTAGCTACAATGACCATGTTTCTCTCGGTAACTCTAATCATATCATCAGCCTCACATCTTTAGAGATTAAGTTTATATCCAGTGTCTGAGTTCTAGACTCATGTTTAAGTTCTGGACACGGGTTACAGAGCCATTCATGTTCTGGTACTAGCTTCCCTCTTCTGGGTCATCATGCTGTATTACCTTTGGATTTTTAAAAACGCAACCAAGTATTTCTAAATTACCTTTTCTATGTGTGGTGGGCACTTGCACTTTGTTGAAAAGAAAAAAAGAGGAATAGCAACAAAAGATATGAATAAGTCATTGTTTTATTGATAATGTATTTCATAAAACCAAAAGGTTAGGTCACATAAGTGTTCCACATCCCACCAAAATTCAAATACATGTGCGTGTCTAGGTGAACAGATTTGAATAGTAGCTATAATTTTCTAAAACAGCAGATATGATATTTCAAACTTAGATGAAGATAAAGTATTGAAATGCACTTGTATCACATTTTGGAGATTTTGTCTGAAGCAAATTATCATGGGGAAATAAAGTAGGCCAACATGTGATTGTAGAAAGAGAGAGACAGACAGACATGCTATTTCAATGGTTAGATTCTTAGTGGTGACCGTGAGGTTGGAAAGGGAAACACATCGAGGAGAACCTGTTGCTTCCAGCAATGAGTGTATCAGAAGGACTCTGTG
>NC_045725.1:25472213-25577079 GCF_009834535.1 Camelus ferus
TCTGCTGGAATTCACCAGTGAATCCTTTCAGCCCAGGGCTTCTCTTTTGCAGAAGAAACACTGACTTTTCAGTGAAGAAAAAATAAGACCACATTCCTTTTCATCATCACATGAAATATAATCTATCCACCATCTTGTCTATGAAACATCATTCTCTCTCCTGGGATCCTGCCACTCAATAACATTAAGAATCGCAGGGTGCTTCCCAAGTTGGGACGAAGAGGGGAGTCATCAGCCTTCTGCTTGTTTAAAGAGGAAACACCAGAATTCTCTTTTGTCCCCCAGAAGGTCTTGTACTGCTGACCTGCTGCTGGAATCACTGCCACACGGTGTCCCTAGTTGTGTGGCCAGAAAGGGGAACACCTGGTAGCACACAGCAACACCATGTCCGGATCTGGACCCCGCAACAGTGATGGCCAAACCCTTTGCTCAAGAACAACTCAGAACTTCCCCTTCAAACTTCCCATATTTTTCAGTTGACAGCTAACATTTCATCCATAATGGAAGTAGTTACAAAGGATATAATTCATGTCCTAATATGCATGTTGCAATTTTAAAATTTGCAATCTTACGTCACGCTTTTAAATCCACCCAGTGGAATCTACCTCTATGATACACACTGTCACCCATCTTCAAAAACATGAAGCCTTCAATGTTCAAATATTTCATTTGAATCATGCTCTATGGGAAATATATTTTCACCTCCTTTCTCCTAAGAATGGCATTAGAATGAGTATTTTCATATTTAAAAATAAAACTTTACCATATTTCTTTGCAATGAAATTGTTCAGAAATTTAAAGTATGAATTTTTTTTTAATTCCCATGATCATATTTCTCTAAATGTTTCAAAGGTCTCTTTTGGATTGAGTTATCAGTACACTGACTGTTGGTATAAAATTAAAAACAAATCCCAAAATACGAAAATAAGATAAATAATAATTAAACATGAAACCTAATTTTTTAAACTGGAGCAGCATCTCTTAATGAGATGAATCAGAACAAAATTTCTCTGGGCTTTTTCATTTAAAATAAAAGTATATCCTTCTAAAAGCTCATTCGTTTCACATCAAACATAGATTCTTGGAATTTGCTCATAGCAGATTGAATCATTAAATATTTTAGATGGGAAATAGAACAAAAAACCACAAGCCCAGGAGGAATATTCATGATGAGATTCGATTAAATAGAATTTATGTATTAACTGAATAATGTCCATCATATCTGCAAGCAATTTTAGTTTTTATTCATAGGTTTAAACTATAAAACCCAGTAAACATTCCAGGTTTTTTTGGTAATTTGAAAACACATTTTTATTTATGTACAGTAGGTTTGCACTGTTGTGTCAACTTCTGGTGTACAGCATAATGTTTCAGTCATACATGAACATACATATATTCATTTTCATGTTCTTTTTCACAATATTTTTGGTATTTTTGTGCCTAAAACAAGAATCAGAAAGAACAGAAGGACTTTGTGACTTGTAAATTCAAAGGTAGAAAATTCATATTTTCAGCAGCAATTCAAATGATCTTTTGATTTGCTGCACAGAGGAAAGCAAACTTGTAAAATAGTCAAAATTTCAAATCAGTTATTTTGAAAAATTGCCATTAGTCTCACTGTCCCCATGTCTTAATTTACATGTGATCTTTATATATATAATTTCAAGGGACAGCTTCAAGGTCAGAAGTTTCCTGGCCAGTAAGACATAATTACTGGTACCTATGAGAGTAAATTTTATGTTGAACAACTGAGAAACTGAGGGACGTGACGACACTGCTCCTGGCAGGCCGGGTGAGATGCACCTTGAAACCAAGATCATTTCTTGGGTCACAGAGGTTGGTTCCAGAGGTAATAAGATGACAAGTTTATGGTGATGAGATGGTCTCAGAGTTTGGTTTAGGGCATGAGGCTTTGGAAATCACTTCTGACCCAAAAGTAAGGGAAACTTGGCACACCTCCCTCGTCACTGAGTCCCTGCATCCAGCGCTGTGTTATGGACCCCTCACTTAACCCACTACTAAGTCACACGAAGTAACTGAGGACCCACTGTTTAAGGAATGGATCACTGAAGAAGCTAGAAAAATATGATCACACACACAATTAAACCATTGCTAAATTCAGATTGAATCATCAAGAAGCATTCATCAAAATGTACGCAGTCAACAACCCGTTATTCCTGGCTACTGATAGATGCGGGACGAAAAAAATCTCTCTGTGTCCAAAAAGCACACTTATTCCACTGAAACAGTCACAGAGCCCCGTAACACGGGGGGGGGGGGGTAGTGTCATTTTACTGATAAGGTGACAAGTTACAGAATACATTTTACCTGAGGACTTTAATCAATCCTTCGTTCATGAAAGATATCAATCAATACAAATCTTAGGTATCAATCCAGAGCTAAAAGGAGGCAAGGGCTGTGTGAATGGCAGTAGAGGTGGGAGACGTCAGAGAGGGATGGAGCCTGGAGCTGGGAGGGAGGGAAGGGATGGGTCCTAAGTTGTGAGGAATGGACTAGGGACCGCCTGGATGGAAGCTGTTACAGTGGCTAGATGACCAGGTACAACACAGAGGGCGTGCCTGCGGTGGGCGCCCAGGAAAAGCAAAGAGCCTGCACTTAAGGGAGGCAGTGGAGAGGGAGTGCAAGACAGAAAGCCAGAGATGTGGAGGAGACTTGAAGATAGCACCCAAGGAAGAAGAGTCAACAAGTGACAAATAATTCAAAAATTCACTGTAAAGGGGGACTCTCGGGGGCTAACAGGGAGTCACTGCTAGGCTTCAGCAGGAAAGACTGAGAGGTGTAATGGGGTGAGGCCACAGTGGATGCAGAAATAGATGGGGAATCTGCACGCGTGGTGTAAACCTCAGCCCGAAAGGACAAACCACAGATGTTGTCAGTGTTTCTGCAACAAACCACATGGACAGCAGACGGCTCCCAGTGCTGCCCTGTCACAAATGGGTGTCGTGGGACCCCCAGTGAGCAAGCCCCCTCCTGCCCCAGAATTTCAGTTCAGTGGCCAGTCTCCCCACTTTCCCCACCCACAAAGCAACAAAGATAGTCATGCATCTGTTTTCAATGTGCATTTTTCTCCACTGAACATTATGTTTGAATCATCAATCATGAATAACTGATTCATTTATGTTCAGCAATGTTGGATGTACTATTGTGTGAACTCATGGTCATTCATTTTCCTTATACTTCCATTTTAAATGTCGAAATTTTCTCTACTTCTTGCCATTGCTGTCAGTACTGCCATTAACCCCCAATACACGTATCCCTGAGCACCACATGTGAGGGTACTCAGGCTCAGGTTTAAATAGAGAATTGCTGAATCTTAACCACATACCACCAAGGGTTACCAAGTTGCTTGTAATAACTAACATTTTCATCACCATTTCATACAGCTTCTCTATTTCTGCAAAACACCAATCCTTAGGTTTAAGAATTCTCAGCATTCCTGGTGTTAATCTCATGTTGATATTAATTATATTTTCTTTACAGAAAAAGATTAAGCATCTATTACGTAAAAGTGTATATGTATTTTCGGATTTATTTGAAACATCCATAAAAAGTTGTCCTTCAGATCTCTGTTGGATGACTTTTCCATGCCCTTCACAAGAAAGCAGCTGATGCCACGATGATTATAAAGACCATTGTCACTATAGCAACTGAGCACAAGGCATAGATGTCCCAACACCTGTCTCCCACCTGCACTTCCTGTCTTCCCTCCATCACTGACCAATTGATGCTACTATATGCCATACACCTGTACCCCGTTTCCTCTCAGCAGGTGCTTCTCAATAAGTGGGCAACCTCATCCCCAAATTCCATCTGAAGATGTCTTTCCTAAAGCTACTTACTCAGTGTTCTAGTCAAGGGTCTATCAAATGTCATAGTCAAATGGGCAATTAAGGAAGATTAATAAAGGGACTATACCACGTCTGATCAGGACTAAGACAGTAGACGGAGAATAGGTGAAGCATCCCAGGGCTGGCAACAGCAGGGAGACAGTGCCACCCCAGAACCTGGAGGGCAAAGGCAGGGATGGTGACCAAAATCCAGAGGAAGTGGCTGTAGCTGCCAAAAAGTCTGCCCAATAAGACCTGTGGCCTTTAGTAAGGAATGTCAGCCACCCCTTGACAACCCAGCTGACAGGAAGTTGAGTGACAAAGCGCCCTACCTCACCCAGCTGGGAGTCATCCCTTCTGCCTCCCACTGACCAAATGCAATGCCCCAGAGGACAAGGACCCTGACTATGTCTCCCTACATCTCTGCCTCTGAGGGTCATTGAAGGTTGAAAGAGTGAAGGGTCAAACTGGAGAAGGAAAATAAAATTCCCAGCACACCTCCATCCTGAGGAATTGAATCTCTTTATACTTCTAGAACCTTCCATCTCCATTAATACTGCAGAGACCAGCATCAACAATAATTAATATTGCTTTATATTAATATTGCTTTATGCAAATAATATATTCAAACAGATAAGAAACATCAAGGATCCAATTAACAAAGGAACAAAAGATTAGACCAGATTTTCACAAATGACGAGATTCAACTACAATAGCGATGTAAAATAAAATGAGCATGGATTCCATCTGTTGCCTCTAAAATAAACTTTTGAAGTCACCCAGAAAACTACAAGCCATTAGGATGAAGGGCACCACATAAATGATGGGGAGGCAACCATTTATGAGTGAATATTGAGGAGTAACTTACAAGATGGTAGGTGGGCACCTGGTAAATTACCTGCATGGCCAGAAACCTCAAAAGGGACACTGGGACATTGGCTAGAAAAGGCAGTGGGAACAATATTTTGTGATTTCACAGTATAAAACAGAGGACTGAGAGGCTACCGCTGAGAAAATATCAAGAGACATACAGTCACGGAAAAATATATTTCAGGCAAACAAGGAGGGAGAGGGACAGTCCTAAGAAAAGGAGGAAGCTGCAGTAGGTTCCTTCGCAGCTGACAGGAAGGCCAAGGTGAAACAAAGAAGAGGGAGTTGCCCCCTAGGAGGAGCAACTTAACAACGCTGACCATCTTCCCGCCCTTCACAAGGAAGGAAGGTTTAGGAAGAGAGGACATATTTCTTCACCAACCTGTAAAGGTATAAAAACACCTGGATGGTTCCTGAAAGGGTAATTTCCCCTTTGGTTTTATTGGGTTCCTGGATTCTTGGAGCCAATGATGTTGGTGCATATGCAGAAAATACCCGATGGCTTAGGTCGGCAAGTACCGCCTTAGAAACCATTGTGACACTTGCTGAGTCTTCTGTGACGCTGTACGACATCAGCGTGTCATAACTTGTCTATTACCTGCCAGGAGCACTTTTCAAAACCAGGACAGGTGGAGAAGTATGACATGGTTTCGTATCTAAATGAACTCTCTTTAAATGTAACCAAATTCCTGGTCCTTATCAATCAACGCCTTTACTCAAAGCCAAACTGAACGACAAACCTGCATGATTCAGCCACAGGCGAATCAGCCTCAGGCAGGAGCTCCCGTTACTCCACCTGGGCTGCTCTGTCCCCCGACGTTTCCCTCATGCTCCAGGCTGAGCTTCTTGCTTCTGCTCCTCTAGGGTCAGGCTTCTTTATCTTTGAGCCCAAAGAAACCCATCCCCCTCCCACTCACAGCCTCCATTTGTTCTGTGACGGTGACGTGCGGCCCAACCCTGAACAGAAGCTCCTGGTCCTTGTGTTTGTAGTTTTTCATTCTAGGACTTTTCTCCTGCCACTGCCTTCTGATTTGGACCTCTTCATCAAGGTCAATACTCTACACCCTCCCTCAGCCTTACCTAATCACAGCTCAGGGTCTTTTTCCTTCAGTCCATTTCAGATGTTATACACAAAGACAGAGGAGACCTAAGAAGAGCAGAGCCTGGGGGCAGGGAGATCAGCAGAAACAGCTTTCAGTTGTAGAAGACAGATCCCTTCTCCCTTCACAGCGTGTCTCCATCCCCTGGGCTTCTGGGACCTCACTGTAGGTGACACTTCCTGAGAATGCGTGACGTGCAGAGACAGAGACTCAGCGACAGGACCGTCGACAGTCACAGGGGCTGGTGCAGAGAATCAGAACTCACGCCTCCGGACGCTCATCGCGTTCTGGTGGGAACGTGAAGTGGGGCAGCGGCTGTGTACGGCATTCGGGCAGTTCTTCTAAATCAAACATAGACTTGCCAAAAGACCCAGAGATTTCACTCTTAAGGCATATGCCTAAGGTGTGAAAACATAGGTCCACACTGAAAGGTCTACATGAGAGATTATGTCAGCCTAACTCACAAGGCTACACAAGACCCAAAGTAATCCACACATGAACGGATTTGTTTTAAAAGTGGTATATCATACCAAGGAACACTATTTAGTCCTCTAAAGCAATGAAGCACCAATTTATACTCCAACATGAATGAACCTTGAAGATATTATGCTAAGTGAAAGGAGTCTGATATAGAAGGGTACATACTCTGCGATTCTAGTTACAGGAAATATCCAGATTAAATAAACCCACAGAGACAGGAAGCAGATTAGTGGTTTCCAGAGACTGGGGGAGAAGGGAGAACTATGGAAGGACTTTCTTTGGGGAGTGATAAAATGGCTCTCGAATCAGATCGTGCTGGTGCTTGCACAACCTTATCAATGTACAAAAAGCCAGTGACTTACACATTTTTCAGTGGTGAACCTTACAGTACAGACGTCCCTGGGGACCTATGGGGGACTGGGTCAAGGACACCCCAGGATTCCCAAGTCCATGAGTGCTCAAGGGCCTTATATAAAATGCCCTAAAGCCTATGTACGTTCTCCTTTATGCTTTAAATCATCCTTCAATTTCTATAATACCTCAGACAAGGTAAAGGTTACATCAATAATTATGAATACAATGTAAAATAGTGGCTGGAGTGGGACAAACTCAAGTTTTGCTCTTTGGAAGTTTCTGGAATTTTCTTAATATACATTTTCCATCTGATTCATTGAATCTGCAGATGCAGGAACAGTGGATATAGAGAGCTGACTGTATGTGCATGATACCCCACTTGGAAAGTCAGTCCGCTGTCCAAACTTCCCACATCTGGTGGCAGGGGAGCCCCTTGGCCAGACGCCTTGGACATACAGGCTGTCCCCTGCCACCGCCGTGTCACAGGGTACAGTCTACTCTGGCGAAAAAATGATTTACTTTTGTCCACCTCTGTTCCCTCTCAAAGTTATTCATGTCTTCCAAATCCCAGCTGGATGGAGCCATTTGGGGGAATGGAGGGTGGGCAGGATTTGGTCCTCTCTCTAAGTCACACACACAGAGAGACATCCCAACTCCATCCCCAACTCCCTGCTCCTGGTTGTCTCTGATTGGAGCCCTAGAGGAGTGTCTGAGCCCCAGCCTCCCCTCCTAGTGACTCTGGGGCCCACAGAGGAGGGTTCTGGGACTTTCCTGTTTGACCCAGTCCCACCCCATCACATGGTGTGGGAGGAGATTATCTCTCTGGAGAGTGCAGAACAGACAGGGTGTTTCCATTTAAACAGGAGGAGAAATGGCATTTGAATCCCACACTATGTCTAACGTAGTGTGGGGGGTGGATACACATGCAGCTTGTGAGCCAGCTCCTGCTTGGACAGCTCGCCTGTGCAATTCAGGGCCCAGAGAAATCTGGGCTTTGGTTCAGCCACTTTGTGTTTCATTTCTGTCATCTGTGAAGTGGGGGAAACAAAGGGACCAGCCTCAATAAGGTGTTGAAGAGGGAAAGGGGTGAAGACATTACCCCACGCAGTAAAAGTCCACAGTTAATAATATGATTCTCTACCCAAACACCAGACACATGAAAACGCCAAGGCTTTAGTGACAAGACGTAACCATGGCATTGAAAGAACACTTTTTCCTCCTTTTTCTCTCAGGCAATAGACTCTGTTGTCCAGACCAAGAATCTGAAGCCGGCTGTGCTCAGGGGCAGACTGACAAAGACATGTCGTGATTCTGCAGCTCAAACAATTTATTTTCTGTTACACCTTTGTGTAAAAATGAGAATACTGCCACCAAATTTGCTCCTGATGGCATCCATGGTTCTTCTCACTGAGAACATGTTAACACTGCAAGGGAAATGAGCCTTCCTCTGACCTCAGAAATCAGGCCACACTGGGCTTGGCTGCAAGAGGCACGAGCGGGAGGACCACTGCCAAGGTCCAGCCACTAAGGGAAGGCAGATGACGCCTGTTCTCCTTCTATGGCTGAGACACCTCAGTCCATATCTCTTACGATGAGAATTCAAGCTACTTTCCAGTTATAAAGAATAATTGCAAGGACGTTCATCTGTGAAAAGCCCTTTCAGAGCATAAAATAGAAAATATAAGCTTTTAAATTGTTTGCGTTTGAAGTGACCTTAAAGACGTTCAATGTGTAAGAGAAGAAAGAATTTTAAGGGTTCTTTCTGGTTGTGGGTAGTAGCTTGGATCACTAGAAGGAGTTGGAATAAACTATATTCTCATTGGTAATAGAAAGGCAGCTACATACATTTCATATGAGCAAAGGATTGCAGGTCCCAATTTCTGCTGCTGAAAAGGAAATACAGGAAAAGAATAATAATCTCATCTTTACTCATGGAGATTTCACTCAGGAAGGTCACGGTTACTCAGGAAGATGGTGGTTAGCCTGGTGAAGAAACCAAAGGTTGATTTACTTGAAATTGCAGCTGCTCTGGGCAGTGGGAGGTGCAAGAGGGAGCTATATATTCCCATCTCACCGCTCACCTCGCAGACGCCGACAGGCTCCCCGCCCACCTCTGCCTCCTCCAGGATCACAGGTAAGGGCTGCCAGCAGCGCTGCTTCACTGCACGGAGCTCTTCTCAAAGTGATAACAATGATGTGCATCGTCTCATTGGTCTGTTTCATTTTGTCTGATTGTACTTTATTTACTCTGCCAGGGCAATAGGAAAACGCCTTTTTCATCTGATTTACTCTTTAGGTGAACTTCTTTATTTCCAAAAAAAATTCAAATACTCCGTTAGGTGCATATGGGATGGGTGGTTATGATGTCTGGCCCCTACAGATCCTTCAGAAAAAAGTCAGGGAAGTGCCTCGTGAGACATGGATGCATGTCACCACATCAGTCTTTGTCTCGGTATCTGTTACAATGCATTCTCTACCCAGCCTTAGTACAGTCAGCAAGGATGGAAAGATAAAAGTCTATTTGTTTTTTCATAAACGTTGTCTTTAAATATTAATTTTGATACTCCTCTAATGATGAAATGTACACAAGTACACTTTAAAAGGCTTGAAAAGTAAAATGAAGACAAACATTAGTTACCAGAATCCCACAACCCATATATAAGGCATGATGTCTTTTAAGAAAATTGTATTACAAGCTAACCTTCCCTTCAGTAAACTCATTATAAAATGACAGATTCTGTTCCAGGAGCTCCAGACAGCGTCAAGACACCATGGATTCACTCAGTGGACCAATCACCCACTTTGGAGTCGATCTGTACCAACAGATCAGACAGAGATCAAGACGGGATAATATCTTCTATTCTCCCCCTCAGCATCATGTCAGCATTTGGCATGCTTTACTTGGGGTCCCGAGGAAACACTGCTGCACAACTTCAGAAGGTAGGTGGCAGCTTCCTTTACCTGGAACAGGTGGCACTGATTCCTCTGTTGTCTTGTGTGCAGATGGTCACAGATCTGGCTGTCCCCAGGGCTTGCACAGAGAGCAGCAAGCAGCCGCGTGACTGGGTGGGCCCGGGGTGGTGGGGGACACACGTCTCCCCCAGTGCCCGGCCCCCTCTGCTTCCCTGAGCCCAGCCCTCCTCTGGGACCCACATGAACCCCTACAACTGACCCACAACTAGAGGGGAATTGCTCAGGTAGAAGTGACACATTGACTAAACTCCGTGGGAGGCAGCTTTACGTGCTCCCTCTGCAGTGAGTGAAAATGAATCAGGAGTGTTTGAAGTGGCTGGTGATCAGCCCGCTTTGCTGGGTCATCAAGGAGCAAAATGCTTACATTTTGCTTTACTTTGTTCTTAAGTCTTTGTTTCCTTACTGATTTTTACTTTAGTTTGCTTTGGCCTTTTGTTTTGTTTGTTTTCTTCGGTTCTTTCTTCCTCTGTCTTTCTTTGATGAAGGTAGGTCATTAGAGTAAAGCTTCTTCGTCCCACTTCCTGTCTCCTGCAGGCCCTTCACTTTAAGGAAGTCGCAGAGAACCCAACAGCAGAAGCTACAGCGGATCCCGTGAGTCCCAGGGCACTTGGGCCTTGAGGGAGGTCACCCATCCGAGACGGTCGCACGTTACACTGGGAATTTCAGATAAACGGAGAAGAGTTTACTATCACGGGCATCTTAAGCGAAGTAGATGGGACAGATTGTTTCTCATTTCATATTACATGCTTATTTAATTCATCTGTTTGTTTCCCTGAGAGGCAATTAGCTTCTGCTTAACAGTATGTGTTCTGGAGCCCAAAGGTAGCTTCAAAATCCTGCTCTGCTGATCACAAATGGGGAACGTTGCAAAATACAACTACTCTGGGCCTCAGAGACCTCATCCCAATGAAAGATTTGCTGCTGTACATGCAAACACATGCAAAACATGACAACAGTGCCTGGACAACAAAAATCCTTATACATGATATGTATTGTTATTATATAATAACCGTAATGACGATAATCACAAGACGTTACTAAACTTACGTAATTTTACTTAGCTCATAAGTAAAATTAAGAGCGACCATAAGTTCAAGTATACTTTGGAAAATGATTAAATGAGAATTCTGGTGTGCAGCCCAAATGCTCCATAACTTTTAGAGCAAGTAGAAGATACTGGATACAGACAGGCCTGAGTTGAAAATCGGCTCTGCCACATTGTTTCTCCAGGGAGTTTTTTAATTATCTGAGCTTTCCTGTTTTCATGTCAGTTAGACTAAATAAAGAGATGCTGATGGAAAGCCATTAGCAGTGTGCCCACCACACATGGCTCCTAACCCAGAGTGTGGTGGTCGTGAGTGAACAGCAATTGAGCACAAACTGTAGGTCTTAGAAGGTAATCCCATCAAGAAATACAAGGGGGCTTCATTCACAACATAGGAAATGATGCAAATTAGACATTCCTGTACCATTGGTGACTATTAGAGATGCAGTCTCGTTCTAGCGCTTAGGGTTACCTGAGAAGCCAAATCTGACTGTGAGACAATTACGGCACAGACAGCAGTGGAATGGTGCTGCATCTCTGGTTCAAAGGAGATATGTTTGGAGTATGTTAGAGCAGGAGGCATTTCCAGGAAGACTGAATGTAAGGATTACGAAGGATATTTGAGGTAAAATACACCAAAATTGAAGAATAACAACAAACGTCATTGAGGAGATACCAAAATTTAGGCACAGAACTGACAAATTAGGTGGATTTAGTATTTACATCAAGAGAGCCTGATGAGCTCTCATTTTGATGTTTGAAGGTTGAAAATCCAGAAAATCATCACTTTCAAAAGCTTTTGACTGAATTAAACAAACCCACCGACGCCTATGAGCTGAACATCGCCAACAGGCTCTATGGCAGAAAGGAGTTTCCCTTTCTTCAGGTGAGTTTCCCTGGCCTGCCCACACCTTTCGTCTGCATCCTGGTCATCTACCCCCCGGTCTCCAAATGGGGGAGGAGAGGCAGGTGAGCCTCGCTGACCCCCACGGAGAGCATTTACCCCGGGGACATTGGGCTCCCTCACCACAACCCACCCTCGGGTTGTCCCAGAGCCTGACTGCGCACCAGTGAAGCAGGGATGGGATGGTCCCACGTCCTCTCTCTGGTCATGACTGAGCATGATTTAATTTGGGGATGCTTACAAAGTTACTCATGAATTACTCTTAATTCCTCCTTTCTTCCTTCCCATGTCAAAGGAATACATGGATAATGTGAAGAAGTTGTACCTAGCCAGTGTGGAATCTGCTGATTTTGCGAATGCTCCAGAAGAAAGTCGAAAGATGATTAATTCCTGGGTGGAAAGGCAAACTAATGGTACGTTATGAAAGGTTCAGTCACTAAGGAACATTTTTCATTCCGCTGGGTGTGTCACCCCCTGTGCTGGACACTGCATGGGGTGCCAGGAGAGGGGTGAGATGAGACTGCAGAGGATGGGGGAGGACGTGCAGATGGTGGGATGGTCCCAGTAAATGTGGAGAGAAACAAGGGGACCCAGGAGGGATCCCAGCACCAGCTCCTGGAAACACAGCTGGAGTCTGGGGGTGCAGTGTCTTTGTGGATCCCAGGTCTCGGCTCAAACTTCACTTGATTTCACACTTTTTTCTTTAAATTAGAGTCTTAAATTCTGGATTATGATTACTAGGAGACAATATTAAAAGGATTCCCTTATCCTTTGTTACTTGGGAAACAAGCAGCTCTCCTCTAAACCATCCTTCTTGTCACCTGTCGCAGAGCTGCATGGCCCGTTGTCCATGCCCACATCCTGCAGGGATGGTCACAGCCATCTCCCCAACCACGGCAGGTGGCTGCACAAAGTCTCCATCCTCTGAACCACGTCCTACCTCCATCCCAATTATAGGTCAAACCTACAGCAATTCAAAGTGGAGAATGAACAGTAGGACAACCGTGGTAATGGTGTTAGGGTCCATGTCATTCATTCTGAAGAGCATCCAGGCCTATTTCTTCTGAGTAGTGAATGAAAAGTGAACAGATAGGAAAGAGAGAGGAAGGAAGAAAACGTTCTTAAGAAAGGAAGAATAGAACAAAGTCAGAGGAAACAAGAGAGGAAAGTAGGTATTGAGGGCACCGGGAGGGAAGGATACAGTGATAGAGGGAGGAAGTTGACAGCTGGAAAGATCAGCTGAAATCACTCCATCCGTATTCAGTGTGAGATGATGGATGTCACCAAGGACAGAGACTGAACACCTTACCTGTCACAAGAAGGGGTCTCCATGAGGGTACCTTCATCAGGCTGCTGACTCGGGAAAATGGCACCTTATGAACTTTTGGGTATGGTGTCCCTAATATGGTGACTTGTGTCAATGTTTTAATGATCAGTTGTAACTTTCAAAGCATCTTCAACAAAAACCTCGTGTGCCTTCAGGAGGACCCTTCCATTTTCTTTCTTTGCAGAAAAAATCAAGAATCTATTTCCCAAAGATTCTATTGACAGCTCCACCGTTCTGGTGCTGGTGAACGCCATCTATTTCAAAGGGCAGTGGCACCAGAAATTTAAGGAGGAAAACACTGTCAAGGAAAAATTTTGGCTGAGCAAGGTATTGTGTATACTTATTTTTTTTTAATTGTTTTCTTTTTCTATTTTTTTTAATGAGGAGAGGTAATTGCATGTATTTATTTATTTTTGGAGGAGGTACTGAGGATTGAATCCAGAACCTCATGCATGCTAAGCATGGGCTCTACCACTTGAGCTATACCCTCCGCTTATAATTTATTTTCATAACGTAATACAGCTCTATGTGAAATGTGAAATTTACATACATAATGATTAATGTACAACTTCAGGTAGATAATCAAATTTGTCAAGGCTCTCTTTCCTTATGTAATTTTTTTTCTTTAATTACTTGGGGAACCTTATAGAAACTCTTGTCTCTAACTCACAGATTTCCCAGATCATCTCTTAGAAGGAGAATGGGTTTGGTATCTCAATAATATTACACCTTTTTCTGACTTGTGGTCACTTGGCACCTGTTTCCACATTAATTCCTTGCAGGATACAAGCAAATCTGTGCAGATGATGAAAGAAACCAACACCTTCAATTTCACCTCCCTGGAGGACATGCAAGTCAAGATCCTGGAGATACCGTACAAAGGCGAGGAGCTAAGCATGATGCTGCTGCTGCCCAATGAAGTAGATGGACTGCAGAAGGTAAAACCGTGTACCTCCAAGTCTTCCTACTGTTGCTTCGATTCCTAGCAATGCAAAGAAAATAGGCTGTTCGTACATCGGTGGTGCTGGCTGACAGAGATCCAGCACAGAACAAACAAATAAAATATATACCTTACGGATCGCAGTATGATAGGAAGAATATATAGAAATTCTGTCCATCACAGGTCACATCAATATTCTGATGAAACTATGGAATGTCAGTTCACAAAGCTCCACATACTAATATTTTGCACCCATAACAACCTCCAATATAATCTAGTCCACTCATTTAAACAGGAAAATGACACTCACATGTAGGTGACAGATTGAAATATTTGCAAGTTCATTCAGAAACAAGACAAATAAATGGAAATAACACAGGTGACATATTGCATACTAAATCACAGTGGTTTTGTAAAGTGTGGGCAAAAAGATTTATTTTGATCCCCACTTTTCAATGTTGAATTATTCTGTTCAAGGAGCCCAAAAGTCATTCAGAGCCTCATTGCTTGGAGTAAAAACAAAAAGGAATTAGAGAATTGTCCTCTTCTCATGTTATAATAGTTAAAGTTAATATGTAAAAATGGCAATGTACAATGGCAATATCCTACATATAAAGGACATTCTGTTAATGGTCGTCTGCAGTTACTGGAGTGGCTGCTGCTGACGCTGATGTGGTGGTGAGCTTCCCACACTCAAAATGTATATGGAGTGACACTAGCAACTAGAACTCCTCGGGGAAAGTCCTGTGGCAATAAATGTGAACAAACATCCAAGTATTCTTGCTCCAACTCTGCAGTCTGAATTATCTGGGACCCCAGGAACCCCAGTTCTGGGATTTTAGCCTATGGTAACAAGTCTAAATGAGGCAAACACTTTTGGACAGAAGTGGCTCAAAATAATGAAAAATTTTAAACAAGGAACAATGGTACATGTTTCTGTTACCAGTAGTTTAGCTTAGGGATTGACACGCAGTGAAAATATATTCAGTCAGATGTTCATTAAATAAAGAGATACACTGAGAATCAATTTAATGACGTATCATGTAATACTTTAAACTTGATTAGAGAAATACATATCTCCATGGGAAAGTTTACAAATACGTCAAGCAAGAGAAAAGAACAAAAGTAGGATGTATGCTATGAATGCACAACGTAAAAATTTATGAAGGAAAGGACATTAACAAGAGAAGACTTTGAAAATGAGGCCTGCCACACATACGGAGCATGAGAATTGAACAGTTCATCTTTTACAAAGTAATTTTATTTACTGATTCTGTTCCTGCTTATATGTATGTATTTATACATTTATAGCTATATACCTTTGTATAGATATTTATAAATATGCATCTAATTATGTGTACATATATTGATAAAAATGGCAAATACATTAACATATAAGAGCTTTTATTTGATTATATAATATATATTCAGGTCTCTGTTACGTTTGCATCCTCGGATTAAATCTAATCACTTCAATCTCCTGTACTTACACTTACTGTTAAGATAAAGGTTCCCCACACGTTACAATCCAGTGTTAAGCTGGGCTCCATGTCCTTGTTTTCCATCATTACAGCTGGAAGATAAACTCACTGCTGAGAAATTATTGGAGTGGACGAGCTCGCAGAATATGAGGACGAGTCAAGTGGATTTACACTTACCTCGGTTCAAAGTGGAAGAGACCTATGACCTCAAGGCCATACTGGTAGCCCTGGGGGTGGTGGACGCCTTCAATTCTCAGAAGGCTGACTTCTCAGGCATGACTAGGAAAAACAACCTGGTGGTGTCTAAAGCCTTGCACAAGTCCTTTGTGGAGGTGAATGAGGAGGGCACGGAGGCTGCAGCGGCCACAGGCATCATTGTGGTTACAAAATCATTACCAGTACCACATTATGAACGTTTCCATTGTGATCACCCTTTCCTGTTCTTCATCAGACACAACAAGACCAACACCATCCTCTTCTTGGGCAGAGTCTCTTCCCCTTAGATGTGATTACCCTTGCACGGCCCTGGGGGCACATGCACAGAGTCCTTCTGATACACTCATTGCTGGAAGCAACAGGTTCTCCTTGATGTGTTTCCCTTTCTAACCTCATGGTCATCACTAAGAATCTAACCATTGAAACAGCATGTTTGTCTGTCTCTCTCTTTCTACAATCACATGTTGGCCTACTTTATTTCCCCATGATAATTTTGCTTCAGACAAAATCTCCAAAATGTGTTACAAGTATACTTCAATACTTTATCTTAATCTAAGTTTGAAATATCCTATCTGCTATTTCAGAAAATTATAGCTACTATTCAAACCTATTGACCTAGACACACACATGTATTTGAATTTTGGTGGTATGTGGGACACTTACCTGTCCTCATCTCTTGGTTTTATGAAATACATTATCAATAAAACAATGATTTATTCATATCTTTTGTTGCTTTTCCTCTTTTTTCCTTTCAACAAAGTGCAAGTGCCCACCACACATAGAAAAGATAATTTAGAAATAGATGGTTGCATTTTTAAAAATACAAAGGTAGTAGAGCATGATCACGCAGAAGAGGGGAGCCAGTACGAGGACATAAATGGCTCTGTAACCCGTGTCAGGAGTTAAACATGAGTCTACAACTCAGAGACTAGAAATAAACTGAACCTCTAAAGATGTGAGGCTGATGATATGATTCAAATTACTGAGAGAAACATGGCCATGGTAGCTAAAGGCAAGGATGGCATCACATTGGAAGAGAAGAAATTGTGAAGAAAGGAGGATGAAGTTAGGACCCTGAAGTACATCAAGATATAAAGTCAAGTATTACCACTTTTTATTTTCTACGACATAGCCTTTTTTTAAACATTTTTTATTGATTTATAATCATTTTACAATTTTGTGTCAAATTCCAGTGTAGAGCACATTTTTTCAGTTATACATGAACATATATATATTCATTGTCACATTTCTTTCTCTGTGAGCTACCACAAGATCTTGTGTATATTTCCCTGTGCTATACAGTATAATCTTGTTTATCTGTTCTACAATTTTGAAATCCCGTCTATCCCTTCCCACCCTCCCCCACCTGAAAATTACAAGTTTGTATTCTATGTCTATGAGTCTGTTTCTGTTTTGTATTTATGCTTCATTTGTTTGTTTTTCTTTTTCTTTTTGTTTTAGATTCCACATATGAGTGATCTCATATGGTATTTTTCTTTCTCTTTCTGGCTTACTTCACTTAGAATGACATTCTCCAGGAACATCCATGTTGCTGCAAATGGCATTATGTTGTCAGTTTTTATGGCTGAGTAGTATTCCATTGTATAAATATACCACTTCTTCTTTATCCAGTCATCTGTTGCTGGACATTCAGTCTGTTTCCATGTCTTGGCTATTGTAAATAGTGCTGCTATGAACATTGGGGTGCAGGTGTCATCCTGAAGTAGGGTTCCTCCTGGATATATGTCCAGGACCGGGATTCCTGGGTCATTTGGTAAGTCTATGCCTAGTCTTTTGAGGAATGTCCATACTGTTTTCCACAGTGGCTGCACCAAACTGCATTCCCACCAGCAGTGTAGGAGGGGTCCCCTTTCCCCACAGCCTCTCTAACATTTGTCATTTGTGGATTTTTGAATGATGGCCATTCTGATTGGTGTGAGGTGATACCTCATTGTAGTTTTGATTGGCATTTCTCTGATAATTAGTGATATTGAGCATTTTTTCTTGTGCCTATTGATCATTTGTATGTCTTCCTTTGAGAATTGCTTGTTTAGGTCTTTTGCCCACTTTTGGATTGGGCTGTTTGGTTGTTTCGTATTAAGTCATATGAGCCTTTGTTGGATTCATCAGCAAAATTTTCTCCCATTCTGTGGGTTGTCTTTTTGTTTTGTTTATGATTTCCTTTGCTCTGCAGAAGCTTGTAAGTTTGATTAGGTCCCATTTGTTTATTCTTGCTTTTATATCTATTGCTTAGTACATTGTTCTAGGAGATCACTTTTGAGATGTATGTCAGATAATGTTTTGCCTATATTTTCTTCTAGGAGGTTTATTGTATCTTGTCTTATGTTTAAGACTTTGATCCATTTTGTGTTGATTTTTGAGTATGGTGTAAGGGAGTGTTCTAGCTTCATTGCTTTACATGCTGCTGTCCAGTTTTCACAACACCATTTGCTGAAGAGACTGTCTTTATTCCATTGTATATTCTTGCCTCTTTTTTCAAAGATTTTTTAGATTAGTTGGCCAAAATTTTGTGGGTTCATTTCTGGGCTCTCTATTCTGTTCCATTGGTCTATATGTCTGTTTTTGTACCAATACCATGCTGTCTTGATGACTGTAGCTCCATAGTATTGTCTGAAGTCTGGGAGAGTCATTCTTCCAGCCTCCTTCTTTCTCTTCAGTAATGCTTTGGCAATTCTAAGTCTTTGATGGTTCCATATAAATTTTATTATGATTTGTTCTAGTTCTGTGAAATATGTCCTGGGTAATTGATAGGGATTGCATTAAATCTATAGATTGCCTTGGGCAGTGTGACCATTTTAACAATATTGATTCTTCCAATCCAAGAACATGGGATATATTTCCATTTATTAAAGTCTTCTTTAATTTCCTTCATCAATGGTTTATAGTTTTCTGTGTATAATTCTTTCACCTCCTCGGTTAGATTTAGGTATTTTATTACTTTTGGTGCTATTTTAAAGGGGGTTGATTCTTTACTTTCTTTTTCTGTTGATTCATCATTAGTGTAAAGAAATGCAACTGATTTTTGAACATTATTCTTGTAACCTGCTACCTTGCTGAGTTCTTTGATCAGCTCTAGAAGTTTTTGTGTGGACCTTTTAGGGCTTTTCTATATATAGTAACATGTCGTCGGCATATAGTGACACTTTCACCTCCTCTTTTTCAATTTGGATCCCTTTTACTTCTCTTTCTTGCCTGATTGCTGTGGCTAGGACTTCCAAGACTATGTTGAATAGGAGTGGTGATAGTGGGCATCCTTGTCTTGTCCCAGATTTTAGTGGGAAGCTTTTGAGATTTTCACGGTTGAGTACTATGCTGGCTGTAGGTTTGTCATATATAGCTTTTATGATGTTGAGATATGTTCCCTCTATACCCACTTTGGTGAGAGTTTTTATCATAAATGGCTGTTGAATTTTATAAAATGCTTTTTTCTGCATCTATTGAGATGATCATGTGGTTTCGTTCTTTCTCTTTTTGATGTGATGTATTACATTGATTGATTTGCATATGTTGAACCACCCTTGGGTCCCTGGGATGAACCTCACTTGGTCATGATGTATAATCTTTTTTATGTGTTGTTGGATTCTATTTGCTAATTTTTTGGTGAGGATTTTGGCATCTATGTTCATCAGAGATATTGGCCTATAATTCTCTTTTTTGGTAGTGTCTTTGCCTGGTTTTGGTATCAGGGTGATGGTGGCTTCATAGAATGAGTTTGGGAGTATTCTCTCCTTTTCAATCTTCTGGAAGAGTTTGAGAAGGACTGGTATGAGTTCTTCTTTGTATGTTTGGTAGAATTCCCCGGTGAAGCCGTCCGGTCCTGGACTTTTATTTGTAGGGAGGTTTTTAATTGCTATTTCCATTTCATTTCTAGTGATCGGTTTGTTCAAGTGGTCAGTTTCTTATTGATTCAGTCTGGGGGACAGTATGTTTCCAGAAACTTGTCCATCTCCTCTAGGTTATCCAGTTTGGTTCCATATAGTTTTTCATAATATTCTCGTATGATATTCTGTATTTCTATTTTATTTGTTGTAACTTCTCCATTTTCCTTTCTTATTTTGCTTATTTGTGCTCTCTCTTTTTTCTTCTTTGTGAGTTTGGCCAGAGGTTTGTCGATTTTATTTACTTTTTCAAAAAACCAGCTTTTGGTTTAGTTGATTTTTTCTATGGTTTTTTAAATCTCTATTTTATTTATTTCCTCCCTGATCTTTATAATTTCCTTCCTTCTGCTGCCTTTTGGGGTTTTTCGTTCTTCTTTTTCTAGTTCTTTTAGTTGGTGGGTTAAATTGTTTATTTGAGATTGTTCTTCTTTATTGAGGAAGGCCTGTATCACTATAAACTTCCTCCTTAGCACTGCCTTTGCTGGAAATGGACTAGGGAGCGCCTGGATTGAAGCTGTTACAGTGGCTAGATGACCAGGTACAACACAGAGGGCGTGCCTGCGGTGGGCACCCAGGAAAAGCAAAGAGC
Source organism: Camelus ferus (assembly GCF_009834535.1). NCBI lineage: Eukaryota > Metazoa > Chordata > Mammalia > Artiodactyla > Camelidae > Camelus > Camelus ferus. The sequence goes on from NC_045725.1 coordinate 25,492,240, forward strand.
CTGCACTTAAGGGAGGCAGTGGAGAGGGAGTGTAAGACAGAAAGCCAGAAATGTGGAGGAGACTTGAAGATAGCACCCAAGGAAGAAGAGTCAACAAGTGACAAATAATTCAAAAATTCACTGTAAAGGGGGACTCTAGGGGCTAACAGGGAGTCACTGCTAGGCTTCAGCAGGAAAGATTAAGAGGGGTAATGTGGTGAGACCACAGTGGATGCAGAAATAGATGGGGAATCTGCATGTGTTGTGTAAACCTGAGCCTGGAAGGACAAACCACAGATGTTGTCAGTGTTTCTTCAGACATATCAAATGGAAAGCAGACGGCTCTCAGTGCTGACCTGTCACAAATTGGTGTCGTGTGACTCCCAGCAAGCATGCCCCCTCCTACCCCAGAATTTCAGTTAAGTGGCCAGTCTCCCTACTTTCCACACCCACAACGCATGAAAGATAATCATGCATCTGTTTTCAATGTGTATTTTTCTCTCCTGAACATTATATTTGAATCATCAGTCATGATTATCTGATTCATTTATGTTCAGCACTGTCCCATATAGTATTGTGTGAACTCATGGTAATTCATTTTTCTTATTCTTCCATTTTAAATGTTGAAATTTTTTCTACTTCTTGCCGTTGTTGACAGTACTGCCATTAACCCCCAGTAAGTGTCTTCCTGAGGACCACATGTTTAAATAGAGGGCACAGGTTTAAATAGAGAATTGCTGAAACTTAACAATACACCGCCAAAGTTTACAAAGTTGCTTGTAATAACTAACATTTTCATCAGCATTTCATACTAATTCTCTACTTCTACATCACACCAATCTTTAGTTTTTAAGAATTATCAGCATTACTGGTGTTAATCACATGTTTATAATAATTATATTTTCCTTACAAAGAAAGATTAAGCATCTTATTACTGTAAATGTGTATATATCTTTTAGGATTTACTTGTCAAGATCCATAAAAATTGTCCTTCTGATTTCTGTTGGATGACTTTCCCACACCCTTCACAAGAAAGCAGCTGACTTCACAATCATTATAATCATCATTGTCACTGTAGCAACTGAGCACTACAGCCACAGATGCCCCAACACCTGTCTCCCACCTGAACTTTCTGTCTTCCCTCCAACACTGACTAGTTGATTCTACTACATGCCATACAGCTGTGCCCTGTTTCCTCTCAGCAGATGCTTCTCCATACATGGGCATCTCGATTCCTAAATTCCATCTGAAGGTGTTTTTCCTAAAGCTATTTATTCACTGTACTAGTCAAGGGTCATAGTCAAATGGGTAATTAAGGAAGATTAATAAAGGGACAATACAATGTCTGGTCAGGGCTAAGAGTGTAGACACAGAATAGGTGAAGCATCTCAGGGCTAGCAAAAGCAGGGAGGCAGAGCCACCCCAGGACCTGGAGGGCAAAGGAAGGGATGGTGACCAAAATCCAGAGGAAGTGGCTGTAGCTGCAGAAAAGGCTGCCCAATAAGACTTGTGGCCTTTGGTAAGGAAAGGCAGCCGACCCTTGACAACTTATCTGAGAGGAAGTCGAGTGACCAAGCTCCCTACCTCACCCAGCTGGGAGTCTTCCCTTGCTGCCTCCCACTGACCAAATGCAATGTCCCCAGAGGACAAGGACCCTGACTATGTCTCATGCATCTCTGCCCCCAGGGGCCACAGGAGGTTGAGAGAGTGAAGGGAAAAACTGGAGAAGGAAAATAAAGTTCCCAGCACATCTTCGTGTTAGGGAATCAAATCTCTTTATACTTTTACAATTTTCCATCTTCATTAATACTCTGGACACCAGCACTAACCATAATTAATATTGCTTTATATTAATATTGCTGTATAGAAAGAATATATTCAAATAGGTAAGAAACATCATGGATCCAATTAACAAAAGAACAAAAGACTAGACTAGATTTTCACAAACGAAGAGATTCAACTACAACAGTGATGTAAAATAAAATGAGCATGAAACTTACAAGCTTCTGCACAGCAAAGGAAACCATAAGTAAAGCAAAACGACAGCCTATGAAATGGGCGAAAATTTTTGCAAATGAAACCGACAAAGGCTTGATTGCCAGAATATATAAGCAGCTCATACGACTTAATAAGAAAGAAACAAACAACCCAATCCAAAAATGGGTAAAATACCTAAAAAAACAGTTCTCCAAGGAAGACATACAAATGATCAATAGGCACATGAAAAAATGCTCAATATCACTAATTATCAGAGAAATGCAAATCAAAACTACAATGAGGTATCACCTCACACCAATCAGAATGGCCATCATTCAAAAGTCCACAAATGACAAATGCTGGAGAGGCTGTGGAGAAAACGGAACTCTCCAACACTGTTGGTGGCAATGCAGATTGGTGCAGCCACTGTGGAAAACAGTATGGAGATTCCTCAAAAGAAGAAATAGACTTACCATATGACCCAGGAATCTGCTCCTGGGCAGAACCCTACTTCAAAATGCCATGTGCACCTCAATGTTCATAGCAGCATTATTTACAATAGCCAAGACATGGAAACACCCTAAATGTTTGTCAACAGATGACTGGATAAAGAAGAAGTGGTATATTTATACAATGGAATACTATTCAGCCATGAAAACTGACAACATAACGCCATGTGCAGCAACATGGATTTTCCTGGAAAAGTCATTCTAAGTGAAGTAAGCCAAAAAGAGAAAGAAAAATAGCATATGACATCGCTCATATGTGGAATCTAAAAAACACAAAACAAAAATACAAAACAGAAACAGACTCATAGACTTAGAATACAAACGTGTGGTTGCCAAGGGGGCAGGGGGTGGGAAGAGAGAGCCTGGGATTTCAAAATGTAGAATAGATAAACAAGATTATACTGTATAGAACAAGGAAATATATACAAGCTCTTGTGGTAGCTCGCAGCAAAAAAAATGTGACAATGAACATATCTATGTTCATGTAAAATTGAAAAACTGTGCTCTACATTGGAATTTGACACAACATTGTGAAATGGCTATAATGCAATATAAAAATGTTAAAAAAAAATCTGAAAAAAATAAAATGAGCATGGATTCCATCTGTTGCCTCTATAAGAACAGTTTTGAATTCACCCAGAAGTAGCTGTTGGAATGAAGGGCACCAAGTAATGATGGGGAGGCAATCGAATATTGGTGAATATTGAGGAGTAACTTACAAGATGGTAGTTGGGCACCTGGTAACTTACCTGCATGGCCAGAAACCTTAAAAGGGACACGGGGACATTGGCTAGAAAAGCCCAGTGGGAACAATATTTTGTGTTTTCACAGTATGAAACAGAGGACTGAGAAGCTACTGCTGAGAAAATATCAAGGGAGATAGAGTCATGGGGAAAATCTATACTTCAGACAAACAAGGAGGGAGAGGGACAGTCCTAGGAAAAGGAGGAAGCTGCAGTAGGTTCCTTGGCAGCAGACAGGAAGGCCAAGGTGAAACAAAGAAGAGGGAGTTGACTCATAGGATGTGCAACTTAACACTGCTGACCATCTTCCCGCCCTTCACAAGGAACGAAGGTTTAGGAAGACAGGACATATTTCTTCACCAACCTGTAAAGATATAACAAACAGCAGGATGGTTCCTGAAAGGGTAATTTCCCCTTAAGTTTTATTGGGTTCTGGATTCTTGGAGACAATGATGTCGGTGCATATGTAGAAAATACCCGATGGCTTAGGTCGGCAAGTACCACCTTAAAAACCATTCTGACAATTGCTGAGTCTTCTGTGACGCTGTACGACATCAGCGTGTCATAACTCATCTATTACCTGCCAGGAGCACTTTTCAAAACCAAGACGGGTGGAGAAGTATGGCATGGTTTCGTATGTAAATGAACTCTCTTTCAATGTAACCAAATTCCTGGTCCTTATCAATCAACACCTCTTCTCAAAGACAAACCGCACGACAAACCTTCGTGATTCAGCCACAGGGCGAATCAGCCTTAGCCAGTAGCTCGCATTAGTCCATCTGGGCTGCTCTGTCCCGCGACGTTTCCCTCATGCTCCAGGCTGAGCTTCTTGCTTCTGCTCCTCTAGGGTCGGGCCTCTTTCTCGTTGAGCCCAAAGAAACCCATCCCCCTCCCACTCACAGCCTCCACTTGCTCTGTGATGGTGACCTGCGGCCCAACCCTGAACAGAAGCTCCCGGTCCTTGTGTTTGTAGTTTTTCATCCAAGGACTTGTCTCCTGCCACTGCCTTCTGATTTGGACCTCTTCATCAAGACTCAATACTCTACACCCTCCCTCAGCCTTACCTAATCACAGCTCAGGGGTCTTTTTCCTTCAGTCCCGTTCAGGTGTTATACCCACAGACAGAGGCGACCTAAGAAGGGCAGAGCCTGGGGGCAGGGGGATCGGCAGAAACAGCTTTCAGTTGTAGAAGACAGATCCCTTCACCCTTCACAGCGTGTCTCCATCCCCTGGGCTTCTGGGACCTCACTGTAGGTGACACTTCCTGAGAATGCGTGACGTGCAGAGACAGAGACTCAGCGACAGGACCGTCGACAGTCACGGGGCTGGTGCAGAGAATCAGAACTCACGCCTCCGGACGCTCATCGCGTTCTGGTGGGAACGTGAAGTGGGGCAGCGGCTGTGGACGGCAGTCGGGCAGTTCTTCTAAATCAAACATAGACTTGCCAAAAGACCCAGAGATTTCACTCTTAAGCATAAGCCTAAGGTGTGAAAACGTAGGTCCACACTGAAACGTCTACATGAGAGTTTATGTCAGCCTTACTCACAATGCTACACAAGACCCAAAGTAATCCACACATGAACGGATTTGTTTTAAAACTGGTATATCATACCAAGGAACATTATTTAGTCCTCTAAAGCAATGAAGCACCAATTTATACTCCAACATGAATGAACCTTGAGGATATTATGCTAAGTGAAAAGTGCCTGATACAGAAGGTCACATACTCTGCGATTCCAATTACAGGAAATATCCATAATAAATAAACCCACACAGACAGGAAGCAGATTAGTGGTTTCCAGAGACTGGGGGAGAAGGGAGAACTATGGAAGGATTTTCTTTGGGGAGTGATAAAATGGCTCTGGAATCAGATCATTGTGGTTGTTGCACAATCTTATCAATGTACAAAACACCAGTGACTTCCACATTTTTCAGTGGTGAACCTTACAGTACAGACATCCCTGGGGACCTATGGGGGACTGGATCAAGGACACCCCAGGATTCCCAAGTCCATGAGTGCTCAAGGGCCTTGTATAAAATGCCCTAAAGCCTATGTACATTCTCCTTTATGCTTTAAATCATCCTTCAATTTCTATAATACCTCAGACAATGGGAAAGTTACATCCATAGTTATGAATACAATTTAAAATAGCTGCTGGTGTGGGGCAAACACAAGATTTGCTTTTTAGAGGTTTCTGCAATTTTGTTGACATGTGTTTTCCATCTGATTGATTGAATCTGCAGATGCAGGAACAGTGGATATAGAGAGCTGACTGTATGTGCATGATATCCCACTTGGAAAGTCGGTCTGCTGTCCAAACTTCCCACATCTGGTGGTAGGGGAGATCCTGGGCCAGACGCCTTGGACACACAGGCTGTCCCCTGCCACAGCTGTGTCGCAGGGTACAGTCTACTCTGGGGAAAAAACAAACTTACTTCTGTCCACCTCTAGTCCCTCTCAGAGTTACTCATTTCTTCCAAATCCAGCTGGATGGAGCCATTTGGGGGAATGGAGGGTGGGCAGGATTTGGTCCTCTCTCTAAGTCACACACACAGAGAGACATCCCAACCCCATCCCCGACTCCCTGCTCCTGGTTGTCTCTGATTGGAGCCCTAGAGGAGTATCTGAGCCCCAGCCTCCCCTCCTAGTGACTCTGGGGCCCACAGAGGAGGGTTCTGGGACTTTCCTGTTTGACCCAGTCCCACCCCATCACATGGTGTGGGAGGAGATTATCTCTCTGGAGAGTGCAGAACAGACAGGGTGTTTCCATTTAAACAGGAGGAGAAATGGCATTTGAATCCCACACTATGTCTAACGTAGTGTGGGGGGTGGATACACATGCAGCTTGTGAGCCAGCTCCTGCTTGGACAGCTCGCCTGTGCAATTCAAGACCCAGAGAAATCTGGGCTTTGGTTCAGCCACTTTGTGCCTCATTCTGTCATCTGTGAAATGGGGGAAACAAAGGGACCAGCTTCAGTAAGGTGTTGAAGAGGGAAAGGGGTGAAGACATTACCCCACGCAGTAAAAGTCAATATAATTTTGCTACCGTAATACCAGACACATGAAGACACTGAGGCTTCAGTGACAAGACACGTAACCATGGCATTCAAAGAAAACTTTTTCCTCCTTTTTCTCTCAGGCATTAGACTTTGTAGTCCCACCAAGAATCTGAAGCTGGTGTGCTCAAGGGCAGGCTGACCAAATTATGCCGTGATTCTGCAGCTCAAACAATTTATTTTGCTGTTTAATCTTTGTGTGAAAATGAGAATATTGCCACCAAATTGGCCCCTGTTTGTATCCATGGTTCTTCTCAATGAAAACATGTTAATGCTGCAAGGAAAAGAACCTCCCACTGACCTCAGAAATCAGAGAACACTGGGCTTCGCTGCCATGGTCCAGCCTCTAAGGGAAGGAAGATGATGCTTCTTCTGCATCTATTGCAGAGACATCTTGTCCTTATCTCGTACGTTGAGAATTCAAGCTATTTTCTGGTTATTAAGAATACTTCCGAAGGAACTCGATCTGTGAAAAAGCCCTTTCAGAGCACAAAATACAAAATATAAGCTTTTTAATTGTTTAATTTTAAAGTGACCATAAAGACATTCAATGTGTAAGAGAAGAAAGAATTTTAAGGGTTCTTTCTGGTTGTGGGTAGTGGCTCGGATCACTAGAAGGCGTTGGAATTAACTATATTCTCATTGGTAATAGAAAGGCAGCTACATGCATTTCATATGAGCAAAGGATTGCAGGTCCCAATTTCTGCTGCTGAAAAGGAAATACAGGAAAAGAATAATAATCTCGTCTTTACTCATAGAGATTTCACCGCAGGAAGGTGACGGTCACTCAGGAAGCTGGTGGTTAGCCTGGTGAAGAAACCAAAGGTTGATTTACTTGAAATTGCAGCTGCTCTGGGCAGTGGGAGGTGCAAGAGGGAGCTATATATTCCCATCTCACCGCTCACCACGCAGACGCTGACAGGCTCCCCGCCCACCTCTGCCTCCTCCAGGATCACAGGTAAGGGCTGCCAGCAGCGCTGCTTCACTGCACGGAGCTCTTCTCAAAGTGATAACAATGATGTGCATCGTCTCATTGGTCTGTTTCATTTTGTCTGATTGTACTTTACCTACTCTGCCAGGGCAATAGGAAAACGCCTTTGTCATCTGATTTACTCTTTAGGTAATTTCTTTATTTCCAAAAAGTATCAAATACTCCGTTAGGTGCATATGGGATGGGTGGTTATGATGTCTGGCCCCTACAGATCCTTCAGAAAAAAGTCAGGGAAGTGCCTCGTGAGACATGGATGCATGTCACCACATCAGTCTTTGTCTCGGTACCTGTTACAATGCATTTTCTACCCAGTCTTAGTACAGTCAGCAAGGATGGAAAGATAAAGATTCTATTCTTTTTTTCACAAAAGTTGTCTTTAAATATTAATTTTGATACTCCTCTCATGATGAAATGTACACAAGTACACTATAAAAGGCTTGAAAAGTAAAAAGAAGATAAACGTTATTTAAGAGAATCCCACAACTCATATATAAGGCATGATGTCTTTAAAGAAAATTACAGACTAAACTTCCCTTCAGTAAAGTCATTACAAAACGACGGATGCTTTTCCAGCAGCTCCAGACAGCGTCAAGACACCATGGATTCACTCAGTGGACCAATCAGCCACTTCGCAGTCGATCTGTACCAACAGATCAGACAGAGATCAACCGGGGAGAATATCTTCTATTCCCCCATCAGCATCATGTCAGCCTTTGGCATGCTTTACTTGGGGTCCCGAGGAAACACTGCTGCACAACTTCAGAAGGTAGGTGGCAGCTTCCTTTACCTGGAACGGTTGGCACTGGTTCCTCTGTTGTCTTGTGTGCAGATGGTCACAGATCTGGCAGTCCCCAGGGCTCGCACAGAGAGCTGCAAGCAGCCGCGTGACTGGGTGGGCCCGGGGTGGTGGGGGACACACGTCTCCCCCAGTGCCTGGCCCCCTCTGCTTCCCTGAGCCCAGCCCTCCTCTGGGACCCACATGAACCCCTACAACTGCCCCCCAACTAGAGGGGAAGAGCTCAGGTAGAAGTGACACATTGACTAAACTCCGTGGGAGGCAGCTTCGCGTGCTCCCTCTGCAGTGAGTGAAAATGAATCAGGAGTGTTTGAAGTGGCTGGTGATCAGCCCGCTTTGCTGGGTCGTCAAGGAGCAAAATGCTTACACTTTGCTTTACGTTCTTCTTAAGTCTTTGTTTCTTTATTGATTTTTACTTTAGTGTGCTTTGGGCTTTTGTTTTGCTTGTTTTCTTCGGTTCTTTCTTCCTCTGTCTTTCTTTGATGAAGTTAGGTCGTTAGAGTAAAGCTTCTTCGTCCCACTTCCTGTCTCCTGCAGGCCCTTCACTTTAAGGAAGTCGCAGAGAACCCAACAGCAGGAGCCACAGCGGATCCCGTGAGTCCCAGGGCACCTGGGCCTGGAGGGAGGTCACACATCCAAGACGGTCACACGTTACACTGGGAATTTCAGATAAACGGAGAAGAGTTTACTATCACGGGCATCTTAAGCGAAGTAGATGGGACAGATTGTTTCTCATTTCATATTACATGCTTATTTAATTCATCTGTTTTCCTGAGAGGCAATTAGCTTCTGCTTAACAGCATGTGTTCTGGAACCCAAAGGTAGCTTCAAAATCCTGCTCTGCTGATCACAAATGGGGAACGTGGCAAAATACAACTACTCTGGGCCTCAGAGACCTCAGCCCAATGAAAGATTTGCTGCTGTACATGCAAATACATGCAAAACATGACAACAGTGCCTGGACAACAAAAATCCTTATGCATGATATGTATTGTTATTATATGATAACAGTAATGACGATAATCACCAGACGTTACTAAACTTACATAATTTTACTTACTCATAAGTAAAATTAAGAGTAACCTAAGTTCAAGTATACTTTGGAAAATGATTAAATGAGAGTTCTGGTGTGCAGCCCAAATGCTCCATAACTTTTAGAGCAAATAGAAGGTTCTGGATTCAGACAGGCCTGAGTTGAAAACTTGACTCTGCCACATTTGTTCTCCAGGGAGAAGTTTTTTAATTATCCAAGCTTTCCTGATTTCATGTCAGTTGGACTAAATAAAGAGATGCTGATGGAAAGCCGTTAGCAGTGTACCTGCCACACATGGCTCCTAACCCAGAGTGTGGTGGTTGTGAGTGAACAGCAATTGAGCACAACCTGTAGGTCTTAGAAGGTAATCCCACCAAGAAGTACAAGGGGGCTTCAAGTCACAGCATAGGAAATGATGCAAATTAGACACTCCTGTACCACTGGTGACTATTAGAGATGCAGTCTCGTTCTAGCCCTTAGGGTTACCTGGGAAGCCAAATCTGACTGTGAGACAATTAAGGCACAGCTAGCAGTGGAATGGTGCTGCATCTCTGGTTCAAAGGAGAAATGCTTGGAATATGTTAGAGCAGGAGGCATTTCCAGGAAGACTGAGTGTAAGGATTACGATGGATATTTGAAATAAAATACACCAAAATTGAAAAAAAAACAGCAAACCTTATTGATGGAGATGCTAAAATATAGGCACAGATCTGACAAACTTAGGTGGGTTTAATATTTATATCGAGAGAAACTGATGAGCTCTCGTTTTGATGTTTGAAGGCTGAAAATCCAGAAAATCATCACTTTCAAAAGCTTCTGACTGAATTAAACAAACCCACCGATGCTTATGAGCTGAACGTCGCCAACAGGCTCTATGGCAGAAAGGAGTTTCCCTTTCTTCAGGTGAGTTTCCCTGGCTTGCCCACACCTTTCATTTGCATCCTGTCCTCTGCTCCCCGGTCTCCAAATGGGGGAGGAGTGGCAGGTGAGCCTGGCTGACCCCCACAGTGAGCATTTACCCCGGGGACATCAGGCTCCCGCACCACAACCCACCCTCGGGTTGTCCCAGAGCCTGACCACGCACCAGTGAAGTGGGGTTGGGATGGTCCCACGTCCTCTCTCTGGTCATGACTGAGCAAAATTTAATTTGGGGATGCTTGCAAAGTTACTCATGAATTACTCTTAATTCCTCTTTCTTCCTTCCCATGTCAAAGGAATACATGGATAATGTGAAGAAGTTGTACCTAGCCAGTGTGGAATCTGCTGATTTTGCGAATGCTCCAGAAGAAAGTCGAAAGATGATTAATTCCTGGGTGGAAAGACAAACTAATGGTACGTTATGAGAGGGTCACTCACTAAGAATCACTTTTGAGTCCCCGGGGTGTGTGATCTGCCCCCCAACCTGGACACTGCATGGGGTGCCAGGAGAGGGGTGAGATGAGACTGCAGAGGATGGAGGAGGACATGCAGATGGTGGGATGGTCCCAGTAAATGTGGAGAGAAACAAGGTGACCCAGGAGGGATCCCAGCACCAGCTCCTGGAAACACAGCTGATCAGCTGTAACTTTCAAAGCATCTTCGAGAAAAACCACTTGTGCCTTCAGGAAGACCTTCCATTTTCTTTCTTTGAAGGAAAAATCAAGGATCTGTTTCCCAGAAATTCTCTTGACAGCTCCACCGTTCTGGTGCTGGTGAACGCCATCTATTTCAAAGGGCAGTGGCACCAGAAATTTAAGGAAGAAAACACTGTCGAGGAAAAATTTTGGCTGAGCAAGGTATTGTGTATACTTATTTTTTTTTAATTATTTTCTTTTTCTATTTTTTTTAATGATGAGAGGTAATTAGATGTATTTATTTATTCTTGGAGGAGGTACTGAGGATTGAATCCAGAACCTCATGCATGCTAAGCATGGGCTCTACCACTTGAGCTATACCCTCCCTTATAATTTATTTTCATAACTTAATACAGCTCTATGTGAAATGTGAAATTTACATACATAATGATTAATGTACACCTGAGGGTAGAAAATCAAATTTGTCAAGGCTCTCTTTCCTTATGTAATTTTTTTCTTTAATTACTTGGGAATCCTTATAGAAACTCTTGTCTCTAACTCACAGATTTCCCAGATCATCCCTCAGAAGGATGGGTTTCGTATCTCAATGATACTATCCCTTTTTCTGACTTGTGGTCACTTGGCATTTGTTTCCACATTAATTGCTTGCAGGATACAAGCAAATCTGTGCAGATGATGAAAGAAACCAACGACTTCAATTTCACCTCCCTGGAGGACATGCAAGTCAAGATCCTGGAAATACCGTACAAAGGCGCAGAGCTAAGCATGATGCTGCTGCTGCCCAATGAAGTAGATGGACTGCAGAAGGTAAAGCTGTGTACCTCCAAGTCTTCCTACTTTTGCTTTGATTTCTAGCAATAGAAAAAAATAGGCTGTTCATACATTGGTGGTGCTGGCTGGCAGAGATCAAGTACGGAACAAACAAATAAAATAAATTCCTTATGGATCACAGTATGATAGGAAGAATGTAAAAAATTTCTGTTCATCACAGGTCACATTAATATTCTGATGAAATTATGGAAATGTCAGTTCACAAAGCTATATATCTTGCTCTACACCTTAATATTTTGCAGCCATAACAACTTGCAATATAATCCAGTCCACTCATTTAAACAGGAAAATAATACTCACATGTAGGTGACAGATTGAAATATTTGCAAATTCATTCACAAGTAATAAAAAAATGGAAATAACACAGGTGATATATTGCATACTAAATCACAGTGGTTTTGTAGACTGTGGGCAAATAGATTAATTTTGACCCCCACTTTTCAATGTTGAATTATTCTGTTCAAGGAGCCCAAAAGTCATTCAGAGCCTAATTGTTTGCAGTTTAAAAAAAAAGAATTAGAGAACTTTCCTCTTCTCATGTTATAATAGTTAAAGTTAATATGTAAAAATTTCAATATACAATGCCAATATCTTACATTTAAAGGACATTCTGTTAATGGTCGTCTGCAATTACTGGAGTAGCTGCTGCTGACGCTGATGTGGCAGCGAACTTCCCTCACTCAAAATGTATATGGAGTGACACTGGCAACTGGAAATCCTCAGGGCAAGTCCTGTGGCAATAAACGTGAACAAACATCAGAGTACTCTTGCTCCAGCTCTGCGGTCCCCATTATCCGGGACCCCGGGAACCCCAGTTCTGGGATTTTAGCCTATGGCAACAAGTCTAAATGAGGCAAACGCTTTTGGACAGAAGTGGCTCAAAATAATGAAAATTTTTGAAAAGCAACAATGGTACATGTTTGTGTTACCAGTAGTTTAGCTTAGGGTTTGACACTCAGTGAAGGTATATAGAGTCAGATGTTCATTAAATAAAGATATATACACTGAGTATGAATTTAATGAAGTATCATGTAACAATTTAAACTTGATTAGAGAAATATATATCTCTTTCAGAAAAGTTTACAAATAGGTTAAGCAAGAGAAAAGAACAAAAGTAGGATGTATGCTATGAATTCAGAATGTAAAAATTTATGAAGGAAAGGACATTAACAAGAGAAGACTTTGAAAATGAGGCCTGCCACACATATGGAGCATGAGAATTGACACTTCATCCTTTACAAAATAATTTTATTTAATGATTCTGTTGCTGCATATACATATATATTTATACATTTATACCTATATACAATGTATAGATATTTATACATATGCATCTAATTATGTGTACACAAATAGATAAAAATAGCAAAGTCATGAAGATATAAGATCTTTTATTTGATTAAATAATATATATTCAGGTCTCTGTTACATTTGCATCCTCGGATTAAATCTAATCACTTCAATCTCCTGTACTTACACTTACTGTTAAGATAAAGGTTCCCCACACGTTACAATCCAGTGTTAAGCTGGGCTCCATGTCCTTGTTTTCCATCATTACAGCTGGAAGATAAACTCACTGCTGAGAAATTATTAGAGTGGACAAGCTCACAGAATATGTGGAAGAGTCAGGTGGATTTACACTTACCTCGGTTCAAAGTCGAAGAGACCTATGACCTCAAGGCCATACTGGAAGCCCTGGGGGTGGTGGACGCCTTCAGTTCACAGGATGCTGACCTCTCAGGCATGACCAGGAAACACAGGCTGGCGGTGTCTAAAGCCGTACACAAGTCCTTTGTGGAGGTGAATGAGGAGGGCACGGAGGCCGCAGCGGCCACAGGCATCACTGTGGTGGCAACATCAGCATCAATACCACATTTTGAACGTTTCCATTGTGATCACCCTTTCCTGTTCTTCATCAGACACAACAAGACCAACAGCATCCTCTTCTTGGGCAGAGTCTCTTGCCCTTAGATGTGATTACCCTTGCACGGCCCTAGGGGCACATGCACAGAGTCCTTCTGATACACTCATTGCTGGAAGCAACAGGTTCTCCTCGATGTGTTTCCCTTTCCAACCTCACGGTCATCACTAAGAATCTAACCATTGAAATAACTATTCTGTCTGTCACTCTCTTTCTACAATCACATGTTGGCCTACTTTATTTCCCGATGATAATTTCTCTTCGGACAAAATGTCCAAAATATGATACAAGTATACTTCAATACTTTATCTTAATCTAAGTTTGAAATATCCTATCTGCTATTTCAGAAAATTATAGCTACTATTCAAACCTATTGACCTAGACACCCACATGTATTTGAATTTTGGTGGTATGTGGGACACTTACCTGTCCTCATCTTTTGGTTTTATGAAATACATTATCAATAAAACAATGACTTATTCATATCATTTGTTGCTTTTCCTCGTTTTTCTTTTCAACAAATTTTGGTGGTATGTGGGACACTTACCTGTCCTCATCTTTTGGTTTTATGAAATACATTATCAATAAAACAATGACTTATTCATATCATTTGTTGCTTTTCCTCGTTTTTCTTTTCAACAAATTTTGGTGGTATGTGGGACACTTACCTGTCCTCATCTTTTGGTTTTATGAAATACATTATCAATAAAACAATGACTTATTCATATCATTTGCTGCTTTTCCTCGTTTTTCTTTTCAACAAAGTGCCCACCACACATAGAAAAGATAATTTAGAAATATATGGTTGCATTTAAAAAAATACAAAGGTAGTAGAGCATGATGACGCAGAAGAGGCAAGCCACTACCAGAACGTGAATGGCTGTGTAACCCATGTCCAGAACTTAAACATGAGTCTAGAATCAGAGACTGGAAATAAACTGAATCTCTAAAGATGTGAGGCTGATGATATGATTAGAGTTACCGAGAGAAATATGGTCATTGTAGCTAAAGGCAAGGATGGCATCACATTGGAAGAGAAGAAAGTGTCTAGAAACAAGGACCAAGATAGGGCACTCAAGTACATCAAGATATAAATATCAAGTATTTCCAGTTTTTATTTTCTGGAACATAGCTTTTTAAGAAAGGACAGGAAGAATCTTTTAGAGTTGACAGATATGTTAATGACATAGATTGGGGTGATGGTTTCATAGATGTATACACATCTCAAAACTCATTAAGTTGTACACATTAAATAGGTACAACACTTTCTATATCAATCATACATCAATGAAGCTATGTTTTAATGGAAAGTAAAAAAAAGGAATGCATTCTATGCCTAAAAAATAAAAATAAAGATAATAGAGTTTTAATAACAAATACAATGTTTATGTACATACAAAGTACCATCTGACAGGAGAGCACCGCATTCCCATTGGATTGACCAAAGTTGAAATTAAAAGACTAATCAAGCCCTCTGTGGAGAGAATGTAGATCAACCACAACCCTCATGCGCTGCCGGTGGGAATACAAAAGCTGCAACCACTTGGGAAAGCATCTTGCAATTTCACTTTTTCCATCATATTTAGATAAAATTGACCTACAATTTTGTGTAAGTTTAATGCATACTACGTGTTCATTTGGTACACTTAGATACTGCAAAATGATCCCGCCATAGCTTTAGCTAAGACCTCAATTACATCACAACGTTACCATCTCCTTCTTGTGAGCTGTTTTTGAGCAAGGATGGCTGTCTAATTATTGATCTCTGAAGGGGAATGGAGGCTGAGTTCTCCTACGTGGCAGTTTAGGTGATGTCACTCCAGAAATCTTTAAATCTCTATGGCTGAGCAACGCACTTGTGGACAAAGTTTCCCTCAACTGTACACAGAGACCTGTGTCGGTACTTTCTTAGAAAATTAAAGGTATTACCAATGGATCCAGTAATTCCATGCCTTGATGTTACACTAGAGCTCTGAATACACATGTCACAAAAGGACTGTATGAAAACCTTCATTGATGCGTTATTTGTGACTGTCGAAACCTGGGGAAAACTCGAGTTTGTGTCAGCAGGTGAGCTGTAATGCAAACTAAAGGGGGGCACTTGGTGGTGAAAAGAAGAAACTACTGATCCTGCAGAAACATGGATAAAGCCCAGCACTGTGCTGTGCGAAACAGGAACTGGACAGAGAGAGCACGCGTCCTGTGATTCCAGCTATATGGTGCCCTGAACAAGCAAAACGAACGTGTGGTGACAGAAAGCTGCTTGACGGTTCCCGAGGCTGGACTTGGGGAAGAAACTGATTGTTCAAAACTCCAAGGAAAATGTCGGAGTGAGATGAATGCTCTACAACTTGATTGGATGATGATCACAGTGGTTTGCATTTGTCCACAGTCATCACACTGCACTCTTATAACGTGTGGATTTTACTTTATGTAAATGGCACCTCAATAGATTTGATTAAGAATGACATAGAGGAGGAGATTTGAACAAAGCACCCATAGTAGGTATTGCCTCAGAATTATTTCTGCTGTAGGGAAACGCTTCATAATTAAAGCTGTTTTTAAGACAGCCCCCTATTTAGGAAAACAATTTTCAAGGTGCATTAGGTATACTTCCATTTAATCTCACTTAATTTTATTTTATTTAAAAACATTTTTTTAAGTTTTTTTTATTGAGGTGTGGTTGATTTACAATGTTACTTTCAGGTGTACAGCCAAGAGATTCAGGTATACATATACATGGAAATACATTTCTTCTTTTCACGCTCTTTTCCATTATATGTTATTATAAGAAATTGAATATAGTTTGCCTGTACTACACTGTAGGTCCTTGTTGCTTATCTTTTTTATATATAATAGTGTCTATCTGTTCATCCTAAGCTCCTACTCTATCCCTTCTGCACACTTTCCCCTTTGGTAACCATGATTTGTTTTCTATGTCCATAAGTTTGTTTTTGATTAGTAAATAAAATTTGTATCATTTCGTAAAAATTCCACATACAAGCCATATCATATGATATTTCTCTTTCTCTGTCTGACTTACTTCACTAACTATGATATATGATAAACTCTAGGTCCATCCACGTTGCCACAAGTGGCATTACTGCATTCTTTTTCATAGCTGAGTAACATTGCATTCATCTCACTTAATTTTAAATGGTGTGTACTCGAAGGCAGTGATTCAATAAATCTTCCATTTAAAATGTGTCCTAATTCATAAAAGACAGTAACTCTGAAATGGCTTGTGTGTGTGTGGTGTCGGGGGTGGGAGTGGAGGATCTGTACACTAGTATGCTCTGGGACTAGAACCTTGATTCTCACTGTACACAGTGGGAAAGTCAAATATTGTCTTACTGTTTTCATGAAACTGGTTGTGATCTTGTGGTCTGGGGACTCCTGGAGTCTGCGGAACACACAAGAAGAATCCTTTGCACACAAGTGAATGCTGGAAATGTCTACTGGATTAGGACTTCAGAAAGTATATATTGAACTTAAGCAGAAACTGAGCCATTAAAATATTGAGAAAGAAGCCACATTTCAGAGGGTGAAGAAGGAGAAACACGGAGTCTAGTCGCTCAAAAACTTGAAGGAGAAAAGAAGTTTATATACAGGGAGTGGCTGGAGAGACGGACTTTGCTTGCTTAACAATGAGAGAGAATGTCAATGTGTTGACACCAGGAGGGGCCCCACCCGAGACACAGAGGTTCATTCAGGAAAGGTGTGCAATTACTGTTCCTGAGGAAATGGAGGTGGTAATACAAAGAGAGAAGGAAGAGTTACACGTTACAGGACACAAAAGTCTGAAGTTTAGAGGATGACGGGAAGATGAAGAATTTCTAAAATGATATTCGTTTTTCTTTAATGAAATAGGAGAAAGAGACACCAAGTGAAAATGATCAGGCTATGGGATGAGTAGAGAATTTCAGAAAGGAAAGCAAGTTTACAGAAGCTTTGAGTGAAATGCAAAAAGGAGCTGACTCAAGATAATAGAAAGTTTGGGAAACACTGTTGGGAGAACAGCTTAAATCAGAAATCATGGCCCGTGTGTGTGTGTGTGTGTGTGTGTGTGTGTGTGTCAAAATAGACATAAAGTGAAATTTACCATTTTAATCATTTCTAACCCAACAGTCAAGTGGCATTAAGTACATACATTGCTGTGTGGCTGTCACCAGTATGGTGGCTCCTCAAACTGGTTCCCAGAATAGTTGCACCATTCCCACCAGCAATTCTCAAGTGTCCCATGTTCTTCACGTCCTTGCCACACTGCGAGCTTCTGTTGTGCACATTTCCATATCTTCTTTCTAAAAACGTCTATTATTCAATCTTTTGCAATTATTCAACTGGCTTTTTCATTTTTGTTGTTCTTCTTGTTGAGTTGCAGGAGTTCTTGAAGTATTGTGAATGTTAAACCTTTATCAGATATATGGCTGGAAATGTTTTTCCATGTTCTGTGGGTTGTTTTAACTCTCTAGACGGTGCCTTACGATGCATAACAATTGTAAATGTTGATGATGTCCAAGTTATGCATTTTCTCTTTTGTTCCCTGTGTTTGGGTGCATATCAAAGAAATCAATGTCAAATCCTATGTCATATTTTTCTACTATGCGTTCCTCTAAGAATTTTGTACTTTTAGCTCTTACATTTAGGTTTTTGATTCGTATTTATAAAAGATACTTCCTCTTAGTTTTATTTTTTCTATTGTCTGTCTAGCTTTGATTTCAAAGTAGTGTTGACCTCAAAGAATTAGTGGGGAAATGCTCCCTCCTCTTCAAAGTATCAGTAGAGTATGAGAAGGAATGGTGTTAATTTTCTAAAATATTTGCTACAACTGACCATTGAATCCTTTTAGGCCAGGGCTTCTCTTTTACAGAAGAAACCATGATTATTTAGTGAAGAAAAAATAGGACCATATTCATTTTCATGATCAGATGAAATACAATCCATCCACCATCCTGTCTATGAAAACATCATTCTCTCTCCCGGATTCTGCCACTCAATAATTTTAAGATCCGCAGGGTGTTTCCCAAGTTGGGATGTAGGGGGGGAGTCATCAGCCTTCTGCTTCTTTAAAGAGAAAACACTTGAAATCTCTTTTGTCCCCGGGAGGTCTTGTACTGCTGACTTGCTGTTGCAGTCCCTGCACACGGTGTCCCTAGTGGTGTGGCCAGAAAGGGGAGCACCTGGCAGCACACAGCAGCACCATGTCCGGATCTGGACCCCGCAACAGTGATGGCCAAACCCTTTGCTCAAGAACAACTCAGAACTTCCCCTTCAAACCTCCCATATTTTTTACTTGACAGCTACACATTTTGTCCATAATGTAAATAGTTAGAAAGGATATAATTTCTGTCCTACTACGAGTGTTGCTATTTTAAAATAGAACTCTTACGTCACACTTCTACATCCATCCAATGCAATCTACCTCTATGATACCCACTGTCACCCATTTGAATCACATGAACAACCCCTTCAGTCGTCAAATACTTTATGTGAAATCATGCTGTATGGGAAATATACTTTCATTCTACTTTCTCCTAAGAATTTCATTAGAATGAATGCTTTTATATTTTAAAATATAACTTTACCATGCTTCTTTCCAATGAAATTGTTCCGAAATTTAAAGTATGGATTTTTTTCATTTCCCATGACCGTATTTCTCTAAATGTTTCAAAGGACTCTTTTGGATTGAGTTATCAGTACCCTGGCTGTATGTATAAATTAAAAACAGACACCAAAATATAAATATAGGAGGAATAATAATTCAACATGAAAGCTAAGTTGTTACATTGAAGCAGCATCTCTTAATGAGATGAATCAGAACAAAATTTCTCTGGATTTTTCATTTAAAATAAAAGTGTATCCTACTTAAGGCTCACTGGTTATGCATCAAACATAGATTCTTGGAACTTGTTCATAACAGATTGAATCATTAAATATTTTAGAGAGGAAATAGAGCAAAGAGTCAAGTCACTTGCACAGGAGGATAATCACGATGAGATTCGATAGAATAGATTTTATGTATCAACTGAGTAATGTCCGTCGTATCTGCAAGAGATTTCATAGCTTTTATTCACAGGCTTTATCCAACATCACTTAAAACTATATAAGCCAGTAAACCTGCCAGTTTTTTTTGGTATTTTTTCTGTAAATATTTGTATTGATGTATACTTCGTTTACAATGTTGTATCAATTTCTGGTGTACAGCATAATGCTTCACTCATACATGAACATACATATATTCATTTTCATATTCTTTTTCACAATATTTTTGGTACTTTTGTGCCCGAAATAAGCATCAGAAAGAATAGAAGAGAATTTGTTACAAGTAAATTCAGAGGTAGAAAATTCATATTTAGTGTTCAGCAGCAATTCAAATGAACTTTTGCTTTGATGCACAGAGGAATGCAAACTGGAAAATAGTCAAAATTTCAAATACGTCATTTTGCAAAATTCCCATTAGTCTCACTGTCCCCATGCCTTCATTTATGTGTGATCTTGATATATATAATTTCAAGGGACAGCTTCAAGGTCAGGAGTTTCCTGGCCAGTAAGACATAATTGCTGGTACCTATGAGAGTAAATTTTTTTTAACATTTTTTATTGATTTATAATCATTTTACAATGTTGTGTCAAATTCCAGTGTTCAGCACAATTTTTCAGTTATTCATGGACATATACACACTCATTGTCACATTTTTTTCTCTGTGAGTTATAACATTTTGTGTATATTTCCCTGTGCTATACAGTGTAGTCTATTCTACAATTTTGAAATCCCAGTCTATCCCTTCCCACCCTCTACCCCCCCGGTAACCACAAGTCTGTATTCTCTGTCTATGAGTCTATTTCTGTCCTTTATTTATGCTTTGCTTTTGTTTGTTTGTTTGTTTTTGTTTTTGTTTTTTAGATTCCACATAATGAGCGATCTCATATGGTATTTTTCTTTCTCTTTCTGGCTTACTTCACTTAGAATGACATTCTCCAGGAGCATCCATGTTGCTGCAAATGGCATTATGTTGTCGGTTTTTATGGCTGAGTAGTATTCCATTGTATAAATATACCACTTCTTCTTTATCCAGTCACCTGTTGATGGACATTTAGGCTGTTTCCATGTTTTGGCTATTGTAAATAGTGCTGCTATGAACATTGGGGTGCAGGTGTCATCCTGAAGTAGATTTCCTTCTGGATACAAGCCCAGGAGTGGGATTCCTGGGTCATATGGTAAGTCTATTCCTAGTCTTTTGAGGAACCTCCACACTGTTTTCCATAGTGGCTGCACCAAACTGCATTCCCACCAGCAGTGTAGGAGGGTTCCCCTTTCTCCACAGCCTCTCCAGCATTTGTCATTTGTGGATTTTTGAATGACGGCCATTCTGACTGGTGTGAGGTGATACCTCATTGTAGTTTTGATTTGCATTTCTCTGATAATTAGTGATATTGAGCATTTTTTCATGTGCTTTTTGATCATTTGTATGTCTTCCTTGGAGAATTGCTTGTTTAGGTCTTCTGCCCATTTTTGGATTGGGTTGTTTATTTTTTTCTTATTGAGTCGTATGAGCTGCTTATATATTCTGGAGATCAAGCCTTTGTCGGTTTCACTTGCAAAAATTTTCTCCCATTCCGTAGGTTTTCTTCTTGTTTTATTCCTGGTTTCCTTTGCTGTGCAGAAGCTTGTAAGTTTCATTAGGTCCCATTTGTTTATTCTTGCTTTTATTTCTTCTAGGAGAAAATTTTTGAAATGTATGTCAGATAATGGTTTGCCTATGTTTTCCTCTAGGAGGTTTATTGTATCTTGTCTTATGTTTAAGTCTTTAATCCATTTTGAGTTGATTTTTGTATATGGTGTAAGGGAGTGTTCTAGCTTCATTGTTTTACATGCTGCTGTCCAGTTTTCCCAACACCATTTGCTGAAGAGACTGTCTTTATTCCAATGTATATTCTTGCCTCCTTTGTCAAAGATGAGTTGACCAAAACTTTGTGGGTTCATTTCTGGGCTCTCTATTCTGTTCCATTGGTCTATATGTCTGTTTTGGTACCAATACCATGCTGTCTTGATGACTGTAGCTCTATAGTATTGTCTGAAGTCTGGGAGAGTTATTCCTCCAGCCTCTTTCTTTCTCTTCAGTAATGCTTTGGCACTTCTAGGTCTTTGATGATTCCATATGAATTTTAATATGATTTTTTCTAGTTCTGTGAAATATGTCCTGGGTAATTGGATAGGGATTGCATTAAATCTGTAGATTGCCTTGGGCAGTGTGACCATTTTAACAATATTGATTCTTCCAATGCAAGAGCATGGAATATGTTTCCATTTTTTAAAGTCTTCTTTAATTTCCTTCAATGGTTTATAGTTTTCTGTGTATAATTCTTTCACCTCCTTTGTTAGATTTATTCCCAGATATTTTATTACTTCGGGTGCTGTTTTAAAGGGGATTGTTTCTTTACTTTCTTCTTCTGTTGATTTATCGTTAGTGTAAAGAAATGCAACTGATTTTTGAACGTTAATTTTGTAACCTGCTACCTTGCTGAATTCTTCAATCAGCTCTAGTAGCTTTTGTGTGGACCTTTTAGGGTTTTCTATATATAGTAACATGTCATCAGCATATAATGACACTTTTACCTCTTCTTTTCCAATTTGGATCCCTTTTATTTCTTTCTCTTGCCTGACTGCTGTGGCTAGGACTTCCAGGACTATGTTGAGTAGGAGTGGTGATAGTGGGCATCCTTGTCTTGTCCCAGATTTTAGTGGGAAGCTTTTGAGTTTTTCACCATTGAGTACTATGCTGGCTGTAGGTTTGTCATATATAGCTTTTATTATGTTGAGATATGTTCCCTCTATACCCACTTTGGCTGAGAGTTTTTATCATAAATGGGTGTTGAATTTTATCAAATGCTTTTTCTGCATCGATTGAGATGATCATGTGGTTTTTGTCCTTTCTCTTGTTGATGTGATGTATTACATTGATTGATTTGCATATGTTGAACCAGCCTTGGGTCCCTGGGATGAACCCCACTTGGTCATGATGTATAATCTTTTTTATGTGTTGTTGGGTTGTATTTGCTAAAATTTTGGTGAGGATTTTGGCGTCTATGTTCATCAGTGATATTGGCCTATAATTCTCTTTTTTGGTAGTGTCTTTGCCTGGTTTTGGTATCAGGGTGATGGTGGCTTCATAGAATGAGTTTGGGAGTATTCCCTCCTTTTCAATCGTCTGGAAGAGTTTGAGAAGGACTGGTATGAGTTCTTCTTTGTATGTTTGGTAGAATTCCCCGGTGAAACCGTCCGGTCCTGGACTTTTATTTGTAGGGAGGTTTTTAATTGCTATTTCTATTTCCTTTCTAGTGATCGGATTGTTCAAGTGTTCAGATTCTTCTTGATTCAGTTTTGGTGGACAGTATGTTTCCAGAAACTTGTCCATCTCCTCTAGGTTATCCAGTTTGGTTCCATATAGTTTTTCATAATATTCTCGTATGATATTCTGTATTTCTATTTTGTTTGTTGTAATTTCTCCATTTTCCTTTCTTATTTTGCTAATTTGTGCTCTCTCTTTTTTCTTCTTTGTGAGTTTGGCCAGAGGTTTGTCGATTTTATTTACTTTTTCAAAAAACAAGCTTTTGGTTTGGTTGATTTTTTCTATGGTCGTGTTAATCTCTATTGTATTTAATTCCTCTCAGATCTTTAATATTTCCTTCCTTCTGCTGCTTTTTGGGGCTTTTTGTTCTTCTTTTTCTAATTCATTCAGGTCGTGGGTTAAATTGTTTATTTGAGATTGTTCTTCTTTTTTGAGGAAGGCCTGTATCGCTATAAACTTCCTTCTTAGGACTGCCTTTGCTGTGTCCCATAGGTTTTGAGTGGTTGTGCTTTCATTATCATTTGTCTCAAGGTATTTTTTAATTTCAGCTTTGATTTCCTCATTGATCCATTGTTTTTTCAATAACATATTGTTTAATCTCCATGCTTTCCTTTTTTTCTCCTTTGTTTCTCTGTTGTTGATTTCCAGGTTCATGGCATTGTGGTCAGTAAAATTTTATCTTGAACAACTGAGAAACTGAGGGACGTGACGACACTGCTCCTGGCAGGCCGGGTGAGATGCATCTTAAAACCAAGATCATTTCTTGGATCACAGAGGTTGGTTCCAGAGGTAATAAGATGACAAGTTTATGGTGATGAGATGGTCTCAGAGTTTGGTTTAGGGCATGAGGCTTTGGAAATCACTTCTGACCCAAAAGTAAGGGAAACTTGGCACACCTCCCTTGTCACTGAGTCCCTGCATCCAGCGCTGTGTTAGAGACCCCTCACTTAACCCACTACGAAGTCACACGAAGTAACTAAGGACCCACTGTATACAGAATGGATCACTGAAGAAGCTAGAAAAATATGATCACATATACTATAAAACCATTGCTAAATTCAGATTGAATCTTCAAGAAGCATTCATCAAAATGTACGAAGTCAACAATCCGTTATTCCTGGCTACTGATAGATGCGGGACGAAAAAAATCTCTCTGTGTCCAAAAAGCACACTTATTCCACTGAAACAGTAACAGAGCCCCGTAACACAAGAGGGGGGAGGTAGTGTCATTTTATTGATAAGGTGACAAGTTACAGAATACTTTTTACCTGAGGACTTTAATCAATCCTTCGTTCATGGAAGATATCAATCAATGCAAATCTTAGGTATCAATCCAAAGCTAAAAGGAAGCAAGGGCTGTGTGAATGGCAGTAGAGGTGGGAGACGTCAGAGAGGGATGGAGCCTGGAGCTGGGAGGGAGGGAAAGGAGGGGCCCTAAGGTGAGGGAAATGGACTAGGGAGCGCCTGGATTGAAGCTGTTACAGTGGCTAGATGACCAGGTAAGCACAGAGGGCCTGCCTGCGGTGGGCGCCCAGGAAAAGCAAAGAGCCTGCACTTAAGGGAGGCAGTGGAGAGGGAGTGCAAGACAGAAAGCCAGAGATGTGGAGGAGACCTGAAGGTAGCATCCAAGGGAGAGGAGTCAACAAGTGACAAATAATTCAAAAATTCACTGTAAAGGGGGACTCTCGGGGGCTAACAGGGAGTCACTGCTAGGCTTCAGCAGGAAAGACTGAGAGGTGTAATGGGGTGAGGCCACAGTGGATGCAGAAATAGATGGGGAATCTGCACGCGTGGTGGAAACCTCAGCCCGAAAGGACAAACCACAGATGTTGTCAGTGTTTCTGCAACAAACCACATGGACAGCAGATGGCTCTCAGAGCTGCCCTGTCACAAGTGGGTGTCGTGGGACCCCCAGTGAGCAAGCCCCCTCCTGCCCCAGAACTTCAGTCTGTGGCCAGTCTCCCCACTTTCCCCACCCACAAAGCAACAAAGATAGTCATGCATCTGTTTTCAATGTGCATTTTTCTCCACTGAGCATTAGGTTTGAATCATCAATCATGAATATCTGATTCATTTATGTTCAGCACTGTCAGATATACTATTGTGTGAACCCATGGTAATTAGATTTCCTTATTCTTCCATTTTAAATGTCATAATTTTCTCTACTTCTTACCATTGCTGACAGTACTGCCATTAACCCTCAATACACGTATCCCTGAGCACCACATGTGAGGGTATCCAGGTCTCAGGTTTAAATAGAGAATTGCTGACTCTTAACCAAGTATCAACAAGGGTTACCAAGTTGCTTGTAATAACTAACATTTTCATCAGCATTTCATACTAATTCTCTACTTCTACATCACACCAATCCTTAGTTTTTAACAAATATCAGCATTCCTGGTGTTAATCTCATGTTTACATTAATTATATTTTCCTTACAGAGAAAGATTAAGCATCTTATTACTGCAAACATATATACTTGTCAAGATTTACTTCTTAAGATTCATAAAAAAATCATCTTCAGATTTCTGTTGGATGACTTTCCCATGCCCTTCACAAGAAATCAGCTGATCCCACAATCATGTTAATCATCATTGTCACTATAACAGCTGAGCACCACAGCCACGCATGTCCCAACACCTGTCTTCCACCTGCACTTCCTGTCTTCCCTCCATCACTAACCACTTGATGCTACTACATGCCATACACCTGTGCCCCATTTCCCCTCAGCAGGTGCTTCTCAATACATGGGCAACTCGATCCCCAAATTCCATCTGAAGATGTCTTTCCTAAAGCTACTTACTCACTGTACTAGTCAAGGGTCTATCAAATGTCACAGTCAAATGGGTAATTAAGGAAGATTAATAATAAAGGGACAATACAATGTCTGGTCAGGGCTAAGAGAATAGATGGAGAATAGGTGAAGCATTCCAGGTCTAGCAAAAGCAGGGAGACAGTGCCACCCCAGGACCTGGAGGGCAAAGGCAGGTCTGGTGACCAAAATCCAGAGGAAGTGGCTGTAGCTGCAGAAAAGGCTGCCCAATAAGACCTGTGGCCTTTGGTAAGGAATGTCAGCCACCCCTTAACAACCCAGCTGACAAGAAGTCGAGTGACCAAGCTCCCTACCATATCCAGCTGGGAGTCTTCCCTTGCTGCCTCCCACTGACCAAATGCAATGTCCCCAGAGGACAAGGACCCTGACTATGTCTTGTGCATCCCTGCCACCAAGGGCCACAGGAGGTTGAGAGAGTGAAGGGAGAAACTGGAGAAGGGAAATAAAGTTCCCAGCACATCTTTGTCCTAGGGAATCAAATCTCTTTATACTTTTACAATTTTCCATCTTCATTAATACTGTGGACACCAACACCAACAATAATTAATATTGCTTTATATTAATATTGCTGTATAGAAAGAATATATTCAAATAGGTAAGAAACATCATGGATCCAATTAACAAAAGAACAAAAAACTCGACACGATTTTCACAAACGAAGAGATTCAACTACAACAGTGATGTAAAATAAAATGAGCATGAAACTTACAAGCTTCTGCACAGCAAAGGAAATCATAAGTAAAACAAGATGACAACCTATGAAATGGGAGAAAATTTTTGCAAATGAAACCGACAAAGGCTTGATCGCCAGAATATATAAGCAGCTCATACGACTTAATAAGAAAGAAACAAACAACCCAATCCAAAAATGGGTAAAATACCTAAAAAAACAGTTCTCCAAGGAAGACATACAAATGATCAATAGGCACATGAAAAAATGCTCAATATCACTAATTATCAGAGAAATGCAAACCAAAACTACAGTGAGGTATCACCTGACACCAGTCAGAATGGCCATCATTCAAAAGTCCACAAATGACAAATGCTGGAGAGGCTGTGGAGAAAATGGAACCCTCCTACACTGCTGGTGGCAATGCAGTTTGGTGCAGTCACTGTGGAAAACAGTATGGAGATTCCTCAAAAGACTAGGAATAGACTTACCTTATGACCCAGGAATCTGTTCCTGGGCACAACCCTACTTGAAAATGACACGTGCACCCCAATGTTCATAGCAGCATTATTTACAATAGCCAAGACATGGAAACACCCTAAATGTCCATCAGTGGATGACTGGATAAAGAAGAAGTGGTATATTTATACAATGGAATAGTATTAGGCCAGAAAAACTGACAACATAATGCCATTTGCAGCAACATAGATTTTCCTGGAAAAGTCATTCTAAGTGAAATAAGCCAAAAAGAGAAAGAAAAATACCATATAAGATTGCTCATATTTGGAATCTAAAAAACACAAAACAGAAATACAAAACAGAAACAGACTCATAGACATAGAATACAAACTTGTGGTTGCCAAGGGGGCAGGGGGTGGGAAGAGAGAGACTGGGATTTCAAAATGTAGAATAGATAAACAAGATTATACTGTATAGAACAGGGAAATATATACAAGATCTTATGGTAGCTCACAGAGAAAAAAGCAATGATTATATCTATGTTCATGTATAACGAAAAAATTGTGCTCTACACTGGAATTTGACACAACATTGTGAAATGAATATAACTCAATAAAAAAATGTTTAAAAAAATCTGAAAAAAATAAAATGAGCATGGATTCCATCTGTTGCTTCTATAAGAAAAGTTTTGAATTCACCCAGAAAACTAGAAGCCTTTGGGATGAAGGGCACCACATAAATGATGGGGAGGCAACCGTCTATGAGTGAATATTGAGGAGTAACTTACAAGACGGTAGGTGGGAACCTGGTAAATTACCTGCATGGCCAGAAACTTTAAAAGGGACACTGGGATATTGGCTAGAAAAGGCAGTGGGAACAATATTTTGCGGTTTCACAGTATAAAACAGAGGACTGAGAGGCTACCGCTGAGAAAATATCAAGAGACATACAGTTATTTCAGACAAACAAGGAGGGAGAGGGACAGTCCTAGGAAAAGGAGGAAGCTGCAGTAGGTTCCTTGGCAGCTGACAGGAAGGCCAAGGTAAAGCAAAGAAGAGGGAGTTGCCTCCTAGGTTGTGCAACTTAACAACGCTGACAATCTTCCCGCCCTTCACAAGGAAGGAAGGTTTAGGAAGACAGGACATATTTCTTCACCAACCTGTAAAGGTATAAGAAACAGCAGGGTGTGTCCTGAAAGGGTAATTTCCCCTTAAGTTTTATTGGGTTCTGGATTCTTGGAGACAATGATGTCGGTGCATATGCAGAAAATACAAAAGGCTTAGGTCCCCAAGTACCGCCCTGGAAACCATTGTGACACTTGCTGAGTCTTCTGTGACGCTGTACGACATCAGCGTGTCATAACTCATCTATTACCTGCCAGGAGCACTTTTCAACCCCAGGACTGGTGGAGAAGTATGACATGGTTTCATATTTAAATGAACTCTCTTTCAATGTAACCAAATTCCTGGTCCTTATCAATCAACACCTCTTCTCAAAGACAAACCGCATGACAAACCTTCGTGATTCAGTCACAGGGCGAATCAGCCTTAGCCAGTAGCTCCCATTAGTCCATCTGGGCTGCTCTGTCCCGCAAACTTTCCCTCATGCTCCAGGCTGAGCTTCTTGCTTCTGCTCCTCTAGGGTCGGGCCTCTTTCTCTTTGAGCCCAAAGAAACCCATCTCCCTCCCACTCACAGCCTCCACTTGCTCTGTGACGGTGACGTGCGGCCCAACCCTGAACAGAAGCTCCCGGTCGTTCTGTTTGTAGTTTTTCATCCAAGGACTTGTCTCCTGCCACTGCCTTCTGATTTGGACCTCTTCATCAAGACTCAATACTCTACACCCTCCCTCAGCCTTACCTAATCACAGCTCAGGGGTCTTTTTCCTTCAGTCCCATTCAGGTGTTATACCCACAGACAGAAGCGACCTAAGAAGAGCAGAGCCTGGGGGCAGGGGGATCGGCAGAAACAGCTTTCAGTTGTAGAAGACAGATCCCTTCTCCCTTCACAGCGTGTCTCCATCCCCTGGGCTTCTGGGACCTCACTGTAGGTGACACTTCCTGAGAACGCGTGACGTGCAGAGAAGAGACTCAGCGACAGGACCGTCGACAGTCACAGGGCCTGGTGCAGAGAATCAGAACTCACGCCTCCGGACGCTCATTGCGTTCTGGTGGGAACGTGAAGTGGGGCAGCGGCTGTGGACGGCAGTCGGGCAGTTCTTCTAAATCAAACATAGACTTGCCAAAAGACCCAGAGATTTCACTCTTAAGCATATGCCTAAGGTGTGAAAACGTAGGTCCACACTGAAACGTCTACATGAGAGTTTATGTCAGCCTTACACACAATGCTACACAAGACCCAAAGTAATCCACACATGAATGGATTTGTTTTAAAACTGGTATATCATACCAAGGAACACTATTTAGTCCTCTAAAGCAATGAAGCACCAATTTATACTCCAACATGAATGAACCTTGACGATATTATTCTACGTGAAACGAGCCTGATACAGAAGGTCACATACTCTGCGATTCCATTTACAGGAAATATCGACAATAAATAAACCCACAGAGACAGGAAGCAGATTAGTGGTTTCCAGAGACTGGGGGAGAAGTATGGAAGGACTTTCTTTGGGGAGTGATAAAATGGCTCTGGAATCAGATCATGCTGGTTGTTGCACAGCCCAATCAGTGTACAAAAATCCAGTGACTTGCACATTTCTCAGTGGTGAACCTTACAATACAGACGTCCCTGGAGACCTATGGGGGACTGGGTCAAGGACACCCCAGGATTCCCAAGTCCATGAGTGCTCAAGGGCCTTGTATAAAGTGCCCTAAAGCCTATGTACATTCTCTTTTATGCTTTAAATCATCCTTCAGTTTCTATAATACCTCAGACAATGGGAAAGGTACATCAATAGTTATGAATACAATGTAAAATAGTGGCTGGAGTGGGGCAAACAGAAGTTTTGCTCTTTGGAAGTTTCTCGAATTTTCTTAATATACATTTTCCATCTGATTGATTGAATCTGCGGATGCAGGAACAGTGGATATAGAGAGCTGACTGTATGTGCATGATATCCCACTTGGAAAGTCAGTCTGCAGTTCAAGCATCCCATATCTGGTGGTAGGGGAGATCCTGGGCCAGACGCCTTGGACATACAGGCTGTCCCCTGCCACCGCTGTGTCGCAGGGTACAGTCTACTCTGGGGAAAAAACAAACTTACTTCTGTCCACCTCTAGTCCCTCTCAGAGTTACTCATTTCTTCCAAATCCAGCTGGATGGAGCCATTTGGGGGAATGGAGGGTGGGCAGGATTTGGTCCTCTCTCTAAGTCACACACACAGAGAGACATCCCAACTCCATCCCCCACTCCCTGCTCCTGGTTGTCTCTGATTGGAGCCCTAGAGGAGTATCTGAGCCCCAGCCTCCCCTCCTAGCGACTCTGGGGCCCACAGAGGAGGGTTCTGGGGCTTTCATGTTTGACCCAGTCCCGCCCCATCACATGCTGTGGGAGGACATTAACTCTCTGGAGAGTGCAGAAGAGACAGGGGGTTTGCATTTAAACAGGAGGAGAAATGGCATTTGAAGCCCACAGTGTGTCTAACATAGTGTGGGGGGTGGATACACATGCATCTTCTGAGCCAGCTCCTGCCTGGACAGCTCGCATGTGCAATTCACGGCCCAGAGGAACCTGGGCTTTGGTTCAGCCACTGTGTGCCTCATTCTGTCATCTGTGAAATGGGGGAAACAAAGGGACCTGCCTCAAAAGGTGTTGAAGACAGAAAGGGGTGAAGTCATTACCCCACGTAGTAAAAGTCAATATAATTTTGCCACCGTAATACCAGACACATGAAGCACTGAGGCTTCAGTGACAAGACACATAACCATGGCATTCAAAGAAAACTTTTTCCTCCTTTTTCTCTCAGGCATTAGACTGTGTTGTCCACACCAAGAATCTGAAGCTGGCGTGCTCAGGGGCAGGCTGACTAAATTATGCCGTGATTCTGCAGCTCAAACAATTTATTCTGCTGTTTAATCTTTGTGTGAAAATGAGAATATTGCCATCAAATTGGCTCCTGTTTGTATCCATGGTTCTTCTAACTGAAAACATGTTAATGCTGCAAGGAAAAGAACCTCCCACTGACCTCAGAAATCAGGCCACACCGGGCTTGGCTGCAAGAGGCACGACCGGGAGGACCACTGCCAAGGTCCAGCCGCTAAGGGAAGGCAGATGACGCCTGTTCTCCTTCTATGGCTGAGACACCTCGTCTATATTTCTTACGATGAGAATTCAAGCTATTTTCTGGTTCAGAATAATTCCGAAGGAACTTGACCTGTGAAAAAGCCCTTTCAGAGCATAAAATACAAAATATAAGCTTTTTAATTGTTTACATTTGAAATGACCATAAAGTCATTCAATGTGTAAGAGAAGAAAGAATTTTAAGGCTTCTTTCTGGTTGTGGGTAGTGGCTCGGATCATGGGAAGGAGTTGCAATTAACTATATTCTCAATGGTAATAGAAAGGCAGCTACATACATTTCATATGAGCACAGGATTGCAGGTCCCAATTTCTGCTGCTGAAGAGGAAATACAGGAAAAGAATAATAATCTCGTCTTTACTCATGGAGATTTCACTCAGGAAGGTCACGGTTACTCAGGAAGCTGGTGGTTAGCCTGGTGAAGAAACCAAAGGTTGATTTACTGGAAATTGCAGCTGCTCTGGGCAGTGGGAGGTGCAAGAGGGAGCTATATATTCCCATCTCACCACTCACCGCGCAGACACTGACAGGCTCCCCGCCCACCTCTGCCTCCTCCAGGATCACAGGTAAGGGCTGCCAGCAGCGCTGCTTCACTGCACGGAGCTCTTCTGAAAGTGATAACAATGATGTGCATCGTCTCATTGGTCTGTTTCATTTTGTCTGATTTTATTCTACTTACTCTGCCAGGGCAATAGGAAAACGCCTTTGTCATCTGATTTACTCTTTAGGTAATTTCTTTATTTCCAAAAAAAATTCAAATACTCCGTTAGGTGCATATGGGATGGGTGGTTATGATGTCTGGCCCCTACAGATCCTTGAAAAAAGTCAGGGAAGTGCCTCGTGGGACATGGATGCATGTCACCACATAAATCTTTGTCTCGGTACTTGTTACAATGCATTTTCTACCCAGTCTTATTACAGTCAGCAAGGATGGAAAGATAAAGATTCTATTCTTTTTTTCACAAAAGTTGTCTTTAAATATTAATTTTGATACTCCTCTCATGATGAAATGTACACAAGTACACTATAAAAGGCTTGAAAATTAAAAAGAAGATAAACGTTATTTAAGAGAATCCCACAACTCATATATAAGGCATGATGTCTTTAAAGAAAATTACAGACTAAACTTCCCTTCAGTAAAGTCATTACAAAACGACGGATGCTTTTCCAGCAGCTCCCGACAGCGTCAAGACACCATGGATTCACTCAGTGGACCAATCAGCCACTTTGCAGTCGATCTGTACGAACAGATCAGACAGAGATCAAGAGGGAAGAATATCTTCTATTCCCCCCTCAGCATCATGTCAGCCTTTGGCATGCTTTACTTGGGGTCCCGAGGAAACACTGCTGCACAACTTCAGAAGGTAGGTGGCAGCTTCCTTTACCTGGAACGGTTGGCACTGGTTCCTCTGTTGTCTTGTATGCAGATGGTCCCAGATCTGGCTGTCCCCAGGGCTCGCACAGAGAGCCGCAAGCAGCCGCGTGACTGGGTGGGCCCAGGGTGGTGGGGGACACACGTCTCCCCCAGTGCCCGGACCCCTCTGCTTCCCTGAGCCCAGCCCTCCTCTGGGACCCACATGAACCCCTACAACTGCCCCCCAACTAGAGGGGAAGAGCTCAGGTAGAAGTGACACATTGACTAAACTCCGTGGGAGGCAGCTTCGCGTGCTCCCTCTGCAGTGAGTGAAAATGAATCAGGATTCTTTGAAGTGGCTGGTGATCAGCCCGCTTTGCTGGGTCGTCAAGGAGCAAAATGCTTACACTTTGCTTTACGTTCTTCTTAAGTCTTTGTTTCTTTATTGATTTTTACTTTAGTGTGCTTTGGGCTTTTGTTTTGCTTGTTTTCTTCGGTTCTTTCTTCCTCTGTCTTTCTTTGATGAAGTTAGGTCGTTAGAGTAAAGCTTCTTCGTCCCACTTCCTGTCTCCTGCAGGCCCTTCACTTTAAGGAAGTCGCAGAGAACCCAACAGCAGGAGCCACAGCGGATCCCGTGAGTCCCAGGGCACCTGGGCCTTGAGGGAGGTCACACATCCGAGACGGTCGCACGTTACACTGGGAATTTCAGATAAACGGAGAAGAGTTTACTATCACGGGCATCTTAAGCGAAGTACATGGGACAGATTGTTTCTCATTTCATATTACATGCTTATTTAATTCATCTGTTTTCCTGAGAGGTGATTAGCTTCTGCTTAACAGCATGTGTTCTGGAGCCCAAAGGTAGCTTCAAATTCCTGCTCTGCTTATCACAAATGGGGAACGTGGCAAAATACAACTACTCTGGGCCTCAGAGACCTCAGCCCAATGAAAGATTTGCTGCTGTACATTCAAATACATGCAAAACATGACAACAGTGCCTGGACAGCAAGAACCCTGTTGCATAATATGTATTGCTAGTATATAATAACCATAATGATGGTAATCACAATACGTTAGTAAACTTACATAATTTTACTTAGCTCATAAAGAAAAGTGAAAGTAACCATAAGCTCACGTATACTTTGGAAAATGATTAAATGAGACTTATGGTATGCAGCCCAAACGCCCCATAACTTTTAGAGCAAGTAGAAGGTTCTGGATTCAGACAGGCCTGAGTTGAAAACTTGGCTCTGCCACATTTGTTCTCCAGGGAGATGTTTTTAATTATCTGAGCTTCCCTGTTTTCATGTTAGATTGACTAAATAAAGAGATGCTGATGGAAAGCCGTTAGCAGTGTACCTGCCACACGTGACTCCTCACCCAGAGTGTGGTGCTCGTGAGTGAACAGCCATTGAGCACAAACTGTAGGTCTTAGAAGGTAATCCCACCAAGAAGTACAAGGGGCCTTCACGTCACAACATAGGAAATGATGCAAATTAGACATTCCTGTACTACTGGTGACTATTAGAGATGCAGTCTCGTTCTAGCGCTTAGGGTTACCTGGGAAGCCAGATCTGACTGTCAGACAATTAAGGCACAGCCAGCAGTGGAATGGTGCTGCATCTCTGGTTCAAAGGAGAAATGTTTGGAGTATGTTAGAGCAGCAGGAATTTCTGAGAAGGTTGAGTGTAATTATGAAGGATATTTGAGGTAAAATACACCAAATTTGAAGAAAAACAGCAAACCTTATTGATGGGGATGCTAAAATATATGCACAGATATGACAAACTTAGGTGGGTTTAGTATTTACATCAAGAGGACCTGAGGAGCTCTCGTTTTCATGTTTGAAGGTTGAAAATCCAGAAAATCATCACTTTCAAAAGCTTCTGACTGAATTAAACAAACCCACCGACGCCTATGAGCTGAACGTTGCCAACAGACTCTATGGCAGAAAGGAGTTTCCCTTCCTTCAGGTGAGTTTCCCTGGCCTGCCCACACCTTTCATCTACATCCTGGTCCTCTGCCCCCCGGTCTCCAAATGGGGGAGGAGAGGCAGGTGAGCCTGGCTGACTCCCACGGAGAGCATTTACCCCGGGGACATTGGGCTCCCTCACCACAACCCACCCTCGGGTTGTCCCAGAGCCTGACTGCGCACCAGTGAAGCAGGGATGGGATGGTCCCACGTCCTCTCTCTGGTCATGACTGAGCATGATTTAATTTGGGGATGCTTACAAAGTTACTCACGAATTACTCTTAATTCCTCCTTTCTTCCTTCCCATGTCAAAGGAATACATGGATAATGTGAAGAAGTTGTACCTAGCCAGTGTGGAATCTGCTGATTTTGCGAATGCTCCAGAAGAAAGTCGAAAGATGATTAATTCCTGGGTGGAAAGACAAACTAATGGTACGTTATGACAGATTCACTCACTAAGAAACACTTTTGAGTCCCCGGGGTGTGTGATCTGCCCCCCAAGCAGGACACTGCATAGGGTGCAGGGGAGATTGGTGAGATGAGACTGCAGAGGATGGGGGAGGACGTGCAGATGGTGGGATGGTCCCAGTAAATATGGAGAGAAACAAGGTGACCCAGGAGGGAACCCAGCACCAGCTCCTGGAAACACAGCTGGAGTCTGAGGGTGAAGTGTCTTTGTGGATCCCAAGTCTTAGCTCAAGCTTCACTTGATTTCACACTTTTTCTTTGACTTAGAGACAATAATAAAAGGAATCCCTTATCCTTTGTTAATTGGGAAACAAGCAGCTCTCCTCTAAACCATCCTTCTTGTCACCTGTCGCAGAGCTGCATGGCCCGTTGTCCATGCCCACATCCTGCAGGGATGGTCACAGCCATCTTCCCAACCACGGCAGATGGCTGGACAAAGTCTCCATTCTCTGAACCACGCCCTACCTCCATCCCAATTATAGGTCAAACCTACAGCAATTCAAAGTGGAGAATGGAGAGGAGGACACCCCGGGGAATGGTGTTAGGGTCCATGTCATTCATCCTGAAGAGCATTCAGGCCTATTTCTTCTGAGTAGTGAGTCAAAAGTGAAAAGATAGGAAGAGAGAGAGGAAGGAAGGAAGAGTTATTAAGAAAGGAAGAATAGAACAAAGTCGGATGAAACAAGAGAGGAAAGCAGGTGTTGAGGGCACCAGGAGGGAAGGATATAGCGAGAGAGGGAGGAAAGTTACTCCTGGAAAGACAAGATGAAATCACTCCATCCGTATTCAGTGTGAGATGATGGATGTCACCACAGACAGACACTGAACACCTTCCCAGTCACAAGAAGGGGTCTCCATGAGGGTACCTTCATCAGGCTGGTGACTAGGGGAAATGGCACCGTATGAACTTTTGGGAATGGTGTCCCTAATTGGTGACTGGTGTGAATGTTTCATTGATCTGCTGTAACTTTCAAAGCATCTTCAAGAAAAACCACTTGTCCCTTCAGGAAGACCCTTCCATTTTCTTTCTTTGCAGGAAAAATCAAGGATCTGTTTCCCAGAAATTTTCTTGACAGCTCCACCGTTCTGGTGCTGGTGAACGCCATCTATTTCAAAGGGCAGTGGCACCAGAAATTTAAGGAAGAAAACACTGTCGAGGGAAAATTTTGGCTGAGCAAGGTATTGTGTATACTTATTTTTTTTTAATTATTTTCTTTTTCTATTTTTTTTAATGATGAGAGGTAATTAGATGTATTTATTTATTCTTGGAGGAGGTACTGAGGATTGAATCCAGAACCTCATGCATGCTAAGCATGGGCTCTACCACTTGAGCTATACCCTCCCTTTATAATTTATTTTCATAACTTAATACAGCTCTAGCTGAAATGTGAAACTTACATACGTAATTATTAATGTACAACAGCAGGTGTAAAATCAAATTTGTCACGGCTCTCTTTCCTTACATAATTTTTTTTCTTTAATTAGTTGGGTATCCTCATAGAAACTCTTGTCTGTAACTCACAGATTTCCCAGATCATCCCCTAGAAGGAGGATGAGTTTGGTATCTCAATAATATTATACCTTTTTCTGACTTGTGTTCACTTGGCACTTGTTTCCACATTAATTCCTTGCAGGATACAAGCAAATCTGTGCAGATGATGAAAGAAACCAACGCCTTCAATTTCGCCTCCCTGGAGGACATGCAATTCAAGATCCTGGAAATACCATACAAAGGCGAGGAGCTAAGCATGATGCTGCTGCTGCCCAATGAAGTAGATGGTCTGCAGAAGGTAAAGCCGTGCACCTCCAAGTCTTCCTACTGTTGCTTTGATTCCTAGCAATGCAAACAAAATAGGCTGTTCATACATTGGTGGTGCTGGCTGGCAGAGATCCAGCACAGAAAAAACAAATAAAAAAATTCCTTATGGATCACAGTATTATAGGAAGAATATATAGAAATTCTGTCCGTCACAGGTCACATTAATATTCTGATGAAACTATGGAATGTCAGTTCACAAAACTACATACCTAGCTCCACACCTTAATATTTTGTAGCCATAACAACCTGCAGTAAAATCCAGTCCACCCATTTAAAAACAGGAAAATAACACTCACATGTAGGGGACAGATGGAAATATTTGCAAGTTCATTCACAAACAAAACAAGGAAATAGAAATAACACAGGTGACATATTGCATACTAAATCACAGTGGTTTTGTAGACTGTGGGCAAATAGATTTATTTTGATCCCCACTTTTCAATGTTGAATTATTCTGTTCTGAAGAGCCCAAAAGTCATTCAGAGCCTCATTGCTCGGAGTTTAAAAAAAAGAATTAGAGAATTTTCCTCTTCTCATGTTATAATAGTTAAAAGTTAATAGTAAAAATGGCAATATACAATGCCGATGTCTCACATATAAAGGAAATTCTGTAAATGGTCGTCTGCAGTTACTGGAGTAGCTGCTGCTGACGCTGATGTGGCAGCGAACTTCCCACACTCAAAATGTATATGGAGTGACACTGGCAACTGGAAATCCTCAGGGAAAGTCCTGTGGCAATAAACGTGAACAAACATCAGAGTACTCTTTCTCCAGCTCTGCGG
The DNA here is from genome assembly GCF_009834535.1 of Camelus ferus. Classification (NCBI taxonomy): domain Eukaryota; kingdom Metazoa; phylum Chordata; class Mammalia; order Artiodactyla; family Camelidae; genus Camelus; species Camelus ferus. The sequence goes on from NC_045725.1 coordinate 25,529,618, forward strand.
TCCCCATTATCCGGGACCCCGGGAACCCCAGTTCTAGGATTTAGCCTATGGTAACAAGTCTAAATGAGGCAAATGCTTTTGGACAGAAGTGGCTTAAAATAATGAAAAATTTTAACCAAGGAACAATGGTACATGCTTGTGTTACCAGTACTTTAGCTTAGGGATTGACATGCAGTAAATGTATATTCAAATAGATGTTCATTAAATAAACCTATATACACTGAGTATGAATTAAATGAAGTATCATGTAACAATTTAAACCTGATTAGAGAAATATATATCTCTACGGGAAAAGTTTACAAGTAGGTCAAGAAAAAGAAAAGAATGAAAGTAGGATGTATGCTATGAATGCACAACGTAAAACTTTATGAAGGAAAGGACATTAACAAAGAAGTCTTTGAAAATGAGGCGTTCCACACATATGCAGCATGAGAATTGGACAGTTCATCTTTTACAAAATAGTTTTGTTTAATGATTCTGTTGCTGCATATACATATATATTTATATATTTATACCTATATACATGTATAGATATTTATACATATGCATCTAATTATGTGTACATATATTGATAAAAATAGCTAAGTCGTGAAAATATAAGATCTTTTATTTGATTAAATAATATATATTCAGGTCTCTGTTACTTTTGCCTCCTCAGATTGAATCTAATCACTTCAATCTCCTGTACTTACACTTACTGTTAAGATAAAGGTTCCCCACATGTTTCAATCCAGTGTTAAGCTGGGCTCCGTGTCCTTGTTTTCCATCATTACAGCTGGAAGATAAACTCACTGCTGAGAAATTATTAGAGTGGACGAGCTCACAGAATATGTGGAAGTGTCAAGTGCATTTACACTTACCTCGGTTCAAAGTGGAAGAGACCTATGACCTCAAGGCCATACTGGAAGCCCTAGGGGTGGTGGACGCCTTCAGTTTACGGGATGCTGACTTCTCAGGCATGACCAGGAAACACAGGCTGGCGGTGTCTAAAGCCCTGCACAAGTCCTTTGTGGAGGTGAATGAGGAGGGCACGGAGGCCGCAGCAGCCACAGGCATCAGTATGGGTTTCACATCACTACCAATACCACGTTATGAACATTTCCATTGTGATCACCCTTTCCTGTTCTTCATCAGACACAACAAGACCAACAGCATCCTCTTCTTGGGCAGACTCACTTCCCCTTAGATGTGATTACCCTTCCACCACCCTAGGGGCACATGCACAGAGTCCTTCTGATACACTCATTGCTGGAAGCAACAGGTTCTCCTCGATGTGTTTCCCTTTCCAACCTCACGGTCATCACTAAGAATCTAACCATTGGAATAACATTTCTGTCTGTCACTCTCTTTCTACAATCACATGTTGGCCTACTTTATTTCCCCATGATAATTTCTCTTCAGAAAATGTCCAAAATGTGATAGAAGTATATTTCAACACTTTAAATTCATCTAAATTTGAAATATCATATGTGCTATCTCAAACAATTATAGCTACTATTCAAACCTATTGACCTAGACACCCACATGTATTTGAATTTTGGTGGTATGTGGGACACTTACCTGTCCTCATCTTTTGGTTTTATGAAATACATTATCAATAAAACAATGACTTATTCATATCATTTGTTGCTTTTCCTCTTTTTTCTTTTCAACAAACTGCAAGCGCCCACCAAACATAGAAAAGATAATTTAGAAATATATGACTGCATTTTTAAACATACAAAGGTAGTAGAGCATGATGACGCAGAAGAGGGAAGCCAGTACCAGAACACGAATGGCTCTGTAACCCATGTCCAGAACTTAAACATGAGTCTAGAACTCAGGGACTGGAAATAAACTGAATCTCTAAATATGTGAGGCTGATGATATGATTAGAGTTACTGAGAGAAATATGGCCATTGTAGCTAAAGGCAAGGATGGCATCACACTGGAAGAGAAGAAATTGTGAAGAAAGCAGGACCAAGATAGGACCCTGGAGTACACCAAAATATAAACGTCAAGTATTGCCAGTTTTTATTTTCTAGAACATAGCTTTTTAAGAAAGGACAGGAAGAATCTTTTAGAGTTGACAGATATGTTAATGACATAGATTGGGGTGATGGTTTCATAGATTTATACACATCTCAAAACTCATTAAGTTGTACACATCAATTAGGTAGAACAAATTCCGTATCAATCATTTATCAATAAAGCTATGTTTTAAGGGAAAGTAATAAAAAGAAATGCATTCTATGCCTAAAAAATAAAAATAATAGAAATTTACAAGGGATAGAATGCTTATGTGCATACAAAGTACCACCCCACAGGATAGCACCTCATTCCCATTGGATGGACCAAAGCTCACATTAAAACACTGTTCATACTCTCTGTGGAAAGGATATGGATCAACCACACCTCTCATGCGCTGCCTGTGGGCATACAAAAGATGCAACCACTATGGAAAGCATCTTGCAATTTCATTTTTTCCATCATATTTAGATAAAATTGACCTACAATTTTGAGTAAGTTTAAAGTGTACAACGTATTGATTAGATATACTTAGGTACTGCAAAATGATCCCACCATAGCTTTAATTAAGTCCTCAATTATATCACAATTATATCTCCTTTTTGTGAGCTGTTTTTGATCAAGGACAGCTGTCTAATTGTTGATCTCTGAGGGGGAATGGAGGCTGGGGTCTCCTACGTGGCAGTTTAGGTGATGTCACTCCAGAAATCTTTAAATCTCTATGGCTGTGCAACGCACTTGTAGATAAAGGGTTCCTCAAGTCTACAAAGACCTGCGTCAGTACTTTCTTATAAAATTAAAGGTATTACCAATGGATCCAGTAATTCCATGCCTTGATGTTACACTAGAGCTCTGAATACACATGTCACAAAAGGACTGTATGAAAACCTTCATTGATGCGTTATTTGTGACTGTCGAAACCTGGGGAAAACTCGAGTTTGTGTCAGCAGGTGAGCTGTAATGCAAACTAAAGGGGGGCACTTGGTGGTGAAAAGAAGAAACTACTGATCCTGCAGAAACATGGATAAAAGCCCAACACTGTGCTGTGCAAAACAGGGACTGGATAGAGAGAGCACACGTCCTGTGATTCCAGCTATATGGTGCCCTGAACAAGCAAAACGAATGTGTGGTGACAGAAAGCTGCTTGGCGGTTCCCGAGACTGGACTTGAGGAAGAAATTGATTGTTCAAAATTCCAAGGAAAATGTCTGAGTGAGACGAATGCTCTACAACTTGATTGGATGATGGTCACAGTGGTTTGTATTTGCCCACAGTCATCACACTGCACTCTTATAACGTGTGGATTTTACTTTATGTAAATGGTACCTCAATAAATTTGATTAAGAATGAGATAGAGGAGGAGATTTGAACAAAGCACCCGTAGTAGGTATTGCCTCAGAATTATTTCTGGTGTAGGGAAGTGCTTCATAATTAAAGCTGTTTTTAAGACAGCCCCCTATTTAGGAAAACAATTTTCAAGGTGCATTAGGTATACTTCCATTTTATCTCATTTAATTTTATTTTATTTAAAACATATTTTTTCAATTTTTTTTATTGAGGTGTGGTTGATTTACAATGTTACTTTCAGGTGTACAGCCAAGAGATTCAGGTATACATATACATGCAAATTCATTTCTTCTTTTCACACTCTTTTCCATTATATGTTATTATAAGAAATTGAATATAGTTCCCTGTATTACACTGTAGGTCCTTGTTGCTTATCTTTTTTATATATAATAGTGTGTATCTGTTCACCCCAACTCCTACTCTATCCCTTCTCCACTCTTTCCCCTTGGTAAACATGATTGGTTTTCTATGTCCATGAGTTTGGTTTTGATTTCTAAATAGAATTTGTATCATTTCATAAAAATTCCACATACAAGACATATCATATAATATTTCTCTTTCTCTGTCTGACTTACTTCACTAACTATGATATATGATAATCTCTAGGTCCATCCATGTTGCTACAAATGGCATTATTGCATTTTATTTATAGCTGAGTAATACTGCGTTCATCTCACTAATTTTAAATGGTGTGTACTCAAAGGCAGAGATTCAATAAATCTTAAATTCCAAATGTTTACTGTTTCATAAAAGACAGTAAGTCAAAAATGATATTGGTGTGTGTGGTGTCGGGGGTGGGAGTGGAGGATCTGTACACTAGTATGCTTGGAGACTAAACCTTGATTCTCACTGTACACAGTGGGAAAGTCAAATATTGTGTTACTGTTTTCATGAAACTGGTTGTGATCTTGTGGTCTGGGGACTCCTAGAGTCTGTGCAACACACAAGAAGAATCCTTTGCACACAAGTGAATGCTGTCTACTGGATTAGGACTTCAGAAAGTATATATTGAACTTAAGCAGAAACTGAGCCATTAAAATATTGAGAAAGAAGCCACATTCCAGAGGGTGAAGAAGGAGAAACATGGAGTCTAGACGCTCAAAAACTTGAAGGAGAAAAGAAGTTTATATACAGGGAGTGGCTGGAGAGACGGACTTCGCTTGCTTAAGAATGAGAGAGAATGTCAATGTGTTGACACCAGGAGGCGGCCCCACCCGAGACACAGAGGTTCATTCAGGAAAGGTGTGTAATTGCTGTTCCTGAGGAAATGGAGGTGGTAATACAAAGAGAGAAGGAAGAGTTACAGGTTACAGGGCACAAAAGTCTGAAGATTAGAGGATGACGGGAAGACGAAGAAGTTCCAAAATAATATTCGTTTGTCTTTAATGAAATAGGAGGAAAAGACACCAAGTGAAAATGATCAGGCTATGGGATGAGTAGAGAATTTAAGAAAGGAAAGCAAGTTTACAGAAGCTTTGAGGGAAATGCAAAAAGGAGCTGACTCAAGATAATAGAAAGATTGGGAAACACTGTTGGGAGAACAGCTTAAATCAGAAACCATGGCCCAAATGTGTGCATGTGTGTGTGTATCAAAATAGACATAAAATGGAATTTACCACTTTAATGATTTCTAACCCAACAATCCAGTGGCATTAAGTACATACATTGTTGTGTGGCTGCCACCAGTATGGTGGTTCCTCAAACTGGTTCCCAGAAGAGTTGCACCATTCCCACCAGCAATTCTCAAGTGTTCCATGTTCTTCACGTCCCTGCCACACTGTGAGCTTCTGTTGTGGACATTTCCATATCTGCTTTCGAAAAAAGTCTGCTCAATCCTTTGAAATTTTTCAATTGGGTTTTTCCTTTTTGCTGTTGTATGTGAGTTGTAGGAATTCTTGACATATTATGAATGTTAAACCTTTACCAGATATATGATCGGAAATGTTTTTCCACGTTCTGTTGGCTGTTTTACACTCACTAGATGGTGCCTTAAGATGCATAACAATTGTAAATGTCGATGATGTCCAAGTTATTCATTTTCTCTTTTGATCCCTGTGTTTGCGTGACATATCAAAGGAATCAATGTGAAATCCTATGTCATATTTTCCTATCATGCGTTCCTCTAAGAATGTTGTAGTTTTAGCTCTTACATTTAGGTTTTTGATTTGTGTTTATAAAAGATACTTCTTCGGAGTTTTCTTTTTCATACTGTATGTCTAGCTTCGATTTCAGGGTAGTGTTGCCCTCAAAGAATAAGTGGGGAAATGCACCCTCCTCTTCAATTTATCGGTAGAGTATGAGAAGGAGTACTGTTAACTTTTTAAAATATCTGCTGGAATTCACCAGTGAATCCTTTCAGCCCAGGGCTTCTCTTTTGCAGAAAAAACAATGATTTTTTCAGTGAAGAAAAAATAAGACCACATTCCTTTTCATCATCACATTAAATATAATCCATCCACCATCCTGTCTACGAAACATCATTCTCTCTCCCAGGATCCCGCCACTCAATAACATTAAGAATCGCAGGGTGTTTCCCAAGTTGGGATGAAGAGGGGAGTCATCAGCCTTCTGCTTGTTTAAAGAGGAAACACCAGAATTCTCTTTTGTCCCCCAGAAGGTCTTGTACTGCTGACCTGCTGCTGGAATCGCTGCCACATGGTGTCCCTAGTTGTGTGGCCAGAAAGGGGAACACCTGGCAGCACACAGCAACACCATGTCCGGATCTGGACCCCGCAACAGTGATGGCCAAACCCTTTGCTCAAGAACAACTCAGAACTTCCCCTTCAAACTCCCCATACTTTTTAGTTGACAGCTAACATTTTACCCATAATGGAAGTAGTTACAAATGATATAGTTTATGTCCTAATATGCTTGTTGCATTTTTAAAATAAAGCTCTTACGTCACACTTTTAAATCCACCCAGTGGAGTCTACCTCTATGATACCCACTGTCACCCATTTTGAATCACATGAACAAACCCTTCAGTGTTCAAATATTTTATTTGAAGTCATGCTGTAAGGGAAATATATATTCACCCTACTCTCTCCTAAGAATTTCATTAGAATGAATATTTTTATATCTTAAAATATAACTTTACCATACTTCTTTCCAATGAAATTGTTTTTACGTTTAAAGTAGAAATTTTTCTTATTTCCCATGATCATATTTCTCTAAATGTTCCAAGGTCTCTTTGGATTGAGCTATCAGTACCCTGACTGGTAGTATAAAATTAAAAACAAATACCAAAATACAAAAATTGGATCAATTATAACAAAACATGAAATCTAAGTTTTTAAATTGAAGCAGCATCTCTTAATGAGATGAATCAGAACAAAATTTCTCTGGATTTTTCATTTAAAATAAAAGTGTATTTTACTGAAACCTCACTGGTTTTGCATCTAACATAGATTCTTGGAATTTGTTCATTGCAGATTGAATCATTAAACATTTTAGAGAGGAAATAGAGCAAAGAGCCACTTGCACAGGAGGATAATCATGATGAGATTCAATTAAATAGATTGTATGTATTTTACTGAATTCTGTCCATCATATCTGCAAGACATTTTATAGGTTGTATTCAAGGTTAAAACTATATAAGCCAGTAAACATTTCAGTTTTCTTGGTGTGTTTGTATATATATATTTTTTTTTATTGATGTACAGTCAGATTACACTGCTGTGTCAATTTCTGGTGTGCAGCATAATGCTTCAGTCATACATGAACATACATATATTCAATTTCATATTCTTTTTCCCAATATTTTTGGTGCTTTTGTGCCTGAAATAAGCATCAGAAAAAGCAGAAAAGAATTTGTCACATGTAAATTCAAACGTAGAAATTTCATGTTTAGTGTTCAGCAGCAATTCAAGTGATCTTTTGCTTTGATGCACAGAGGAATGCAAACTGGAAAATAGTCAAAATTTCAAATAAGTTGAGTTACTTTGCAAAATTGCCATTAGTCTCACTGTCCCCCTGCCTTAACTTTTGTGTGATCTTTATATATATAATTTCAAGGGACAGGTTCAAGGCAGGAGTTTCCTGGCCAGTAAGACATAATTACTGGTACCTATGAGAATAAATTTTATCTTGAATAACTGAGAAACTGAGGGAGGTGACGACACTGCTCCTGGCAGGCCGGGTGAGATGCATCTTAAAACCAAGATCATTTCTTGGACAACAGCGGCTGGTTCCAGAGATAATAAGATGACAAGTGTATGGTGATGAGATGGTCTCAGAGTTTGGTTCAGGGCATGAAGCTTTGGAAATCACTTCTGACCCAAAAGTAAGGGAAACTTGGCACACCTCCCTCGTCACTGAGTCCCTGCATCCAGCGCTGTGTTATGGACCCCTCACTTAACCCACTACTAAGTCACACGAAGTAACTAAGGACCCACTGTATGCAGAATGGATCACTAAAGAAGCTAGAAAAATATGATCACATATACTATAAAACCATTGCTAAATTCAGATTGAATCATCAAGAAGCATTCATCAAAATGTACGAAGTCAACAATCTGTTATTCCTGGCTACTGATAGATGCGGGACGAAAAAAATCTCTCTGTGTCCAAAAAGCACACTTATTCCACTGAAACAGTAACAGAGCCCCGTAACACAAGAGGGGGGAGGTAGTGTCATTTTACTGATAAGGTGACAAGTTACAGAATACATTTTACCTGAGGACTTTAATCAATCCTTCGTTCATGGAAGATATCAATCAATACAAATCTTAGGTATCAATCCAGAGCTAAAAGGAGGCAAGGGCTGTGTGAATGGCAGTAGAGGTGGGAGACGTCAGAGAGGGATGGAGCCTGGAGCTGGGAGGGAGGGAAAGGAGGGGCCCTAAGTGTGAGGGAATGGACTAGGGAGCGCCTGGATTGAAGCTGTTACAGTGGCTAGATGACCAGGTAAGCACAGAGGGCCTGCCTGCAGTGGGCACCCAGGAAAAGCAAAGAGCCTGCACTTAAGGGAGGCAGTGGAGAGGGAGTGCAAGACAGAAAGCCAGAGATGTGGAGGAGACCTGAAGGTAGCATCCAAGGGAGAGGAGTCAACAAGTGACAAATAATTCAAAAATTCACTGTAAAGGGGGACTCTCGGGGGCTAACAGGGAGTCACTGCTAGGCTTCAGCAGGAAAGACTGAGAGGTGAAATGGGGTGAGGCCACAGTGGATGCAGAAATAGATGGGGAATCTGCACGCGTTGTGGAAACCTCAGCCCGAAAGGACAAACCACAGATGTTGTCAGTGTTTCTGCAACAAACCACATGGACAGCAGACGGCTCTCCAGATGCTGCCCTGTCACAAGTGGGTGTCGCTGGGACCCCCAGTGAGCAAGCCCCCTCCTGCCCCAGAATTTCAGTTCAGTGGCCAGTCTCCCCACTTTCCCCACCCACAAAGCAACAAAGATAGTCATGCATCTGTTTTCAATGTGCATTTTTCTCCACTGAGCATTAGGTTTCAATCATGCAATCATGAATATCTGATTCATTTATGTTCAGCACTGTCAGGATATACTATTGTGTGAACTCATGGTCATTCAGGTTTCCTTATACTTGCCATTTTAAATGTCGAAATTTTCTCTACTTCTTGCCATTGCTGTACAGTACTGCCATTAACCCCCAATACACGTATCCCTGAGCACCACATGTGAGGGTACTGCACAGGCTCAGGTTAAATAGAGAATTGCTGAATCTTAACCACATACCACCAAGGGTTACCAAGTTGCTTGTAATAACTAACATTTTCATCAGCCATTTCATACAGCTTCTCTATTTCTGCAAAACACCAATCCTTAGGTTTAAGAATTCTCAGCATTCCTGGTGTTAATCTCATGTTGATATTAATTATATTTTCTTTACAGAAAAAGATTAAGCATCTATTACAGTAAATGTGTATATGTATTTTCGGATTTAGTTGAAAGATCCAAAAATGTTGTCCTTCCGATCTCTGTTGGATGACTTTCCCATACCTTCACAAGAAAGCAGCTGATGCCACGATGATTATAATCACCATTGTCACTATAGCAGCTGAGCACCAAAGCCACAGATGTCCCAACACCTGTCTCCCACCTGCACTTCCTGTCTTCCCTCCATCACTGACCACTTGATGCTACTATACGCCATACACCTGTACTCTGTTTCCTCTCCACAGGTGCTTCTCAATAAGTGGGCAACGTGATCCCCAAATTCCATCTGAAGATGTCTTTCCTAAAGCTACTTACTCAGCATTCTAGTCAAGGGTCTATCAAATGTCATCAAAAGTCAAATGGGCAATTAAGGAAGATTAATAAACTGACTATACCAAGTCTGATCAGGACTAAGACAGTAGACGGAGAATAGGTGAAGCATCCCAGGGCTGGCAACAGCAGGGAGACAGTGCCACCCAGAACCTGGAGGGCAAAGGCAGGGATGGTGACCAAAATCCAGAGGAAGTGGCTGTAGCTGCAGAAAAGGCTGCCCAATAAGACCTGTGGCCTTTGGTAAGGAATGTCAGCCACTCTTTGACAACCCAACTCACAGGAAGTCGAGTGACCAAGCGCCGTACCTCACCCAGCTGGGAGTCTTCCCTTGCTGCCTCCCACTGACCAAATGCAATGTCCCCAGAGGACAAGGACCCTGACTATGTCTCCCTACATCTCTGCCTCTGAGGGTCATTGAAGGTTGAAAGAGTGAAGGATCAAACTGGAGAAGGAAAATAAAATTCCCAGCACACCTCTATCCTGGGGAATTGAATCTCTTTATACTTCTAGAACTTTCCATCTCCATTAATACTGCAGAGACTGGAATCAACAATAATTAATATTGCTTTATATTAATATTGCTTTATACAAATAATATATTCAGATAGATAAGGAACATCATGGATCCAATTAACACAGGAACAAAAGACTTGACTAGATTTTCACAAACGAAGAGATTCAACTACAACAGCGATGTAAAATAAAATGAGCATGGATTCCATCTGTTGCCTCTAAAATAAAACTTTTGAAGTCTCAAAGAAAACTAGAAGCCATTGGGATGAAGGGCACCAAATAAATGATGGGGAGGCAACCGATTATGAGTGAATATTGAGGAGTAACTTACAAGATGGTAGGTGGGCACCTGGTAAATTACCTGCATGGCCAGAAATGTAAAAGGGACAATGGGACATTGGCTACAAAAGGCAGTGGGAACAATATTTTGTGTTTTCACAGTATGAAATAGAGGACTGGGAGGCTACCGCTGAGAAAATATCAAGAGACATACAGTCATAGGAAAATATATTTCAGAGAAACAAGGAGGGAGAGGGACAGTCCTAGGAAAAGGAAGAAGCTGCAGTAGGTTCCTTGGCAGCTGACAGGAAGGCCAAGGTGAAACAAAGAAGAGGGAGTTGCCACCTACGAGGAGCAACTTAACAGTGCTGACCATCTTCCCGCCCTTCACAAGGAAAGAAGGTCTAGGAAGACAGGACATATTTCTTCACCAATCCTGTAAAGGATATAACAACAGCCTGGATGATTCCTGAAAGGGTAATTTCCCCTTAAGTTTTATTGGGTTCTGGATTCTTGGAGACAATGATGTCGGTGCATATGTAGAAAATACCCGATGGCTTAGGTCGGCAAGTACCACCTTAAAACCATTGTGACACTTGCTGAGTCTTCTGTGACGCTGTACGACATCAGCGTGTCATAACTCATCTATTATCCTGCCAGGAGCACTTTTCAAAACCAAGGACAGGGTGGAGAAGTATGGACATGGTTTCGTATGTAAATGAACTCTCTTTCAATGTAACCAAATTCCTGGTCCTTATCAATCAACGCCTTTACTCAAAGCCAAACTGCACGACAAACCTGCATGATTCAGCCACAGGCGAATCAGCCTCAGGCAGGAGCTCCCGTTACTCCACCTGGGCTGCTCTGTCCCCCGACGTTTCCCTCATGCTCCAGGCTGAGCTTCTTGCTTCTGCTCCTCTAGGGTCAGGCTTCTTTATCTTTCAGCCCAAAGAAACCCATCCCACTCCCACTCACAGCCTCCATTTGTTCTGTGACGGTGACGTGCGGCCCAACCCTGAACAGAAGCTCCTGGTCCTTGTGTTTGTAGTTTTTCATTCTAGGACATTTCTACTGCCACTGCCTTCTGATTTGGACCTCTTCATCAAGACTCAATACTCTACACCCTCCCTCAGCCTTACCTAATCACAGCTCAGGGTCTTTTTCCTTCAGTCCATTTCAGATGTTATACACAAAGACAGAGGAGACCTAAGAAGAGCAGAGCCTGGGGGCAGGGAGATCAGCAGAAACAGCTTTCAGTTGTAGAAGACAGATCCCTTCTCCCTTCACAGCGTGTCTCCGTCCCCTGGGCTTCTGGGACCTCACTGTAGGTGACACTTCCTGAGAACGCGTGACGTGCAGAGACAGAGACTCAGCGACAGGACCGTCGACAGTCACGGGGCTGGTGCAGAGAATCAGAACTCACGCCTCCGGACGCTCATCGCGTTCTGGTGGGAACGTGAAGTGGGGCAGCGGCTGTGGACGGCAGTCGGGCAGTTCTTCTAAATCAAACATAGACTTGCCAAAAGACCCAGAGATTTCACTCTTAAGCATATGCCTAAGGTGTGAAAACGTAGGTCCACACTGAAACGTCTACATGAGAGTTTATGTCAGCCTTACACACAATGCTACACAAGACCCAAAGTAATCCACACATGAATGGATTTGTTTTAAAAGTGATATATCATACCAAGGAACACTATTTAGTCCTCTAAAGCAATGAAGCACCAATTTATACTCCAACATGAATGAACCTTGACGATATTATGCTACGTGAAACGAGCCTGATACAGAAGGGTCACATACTCTGCGATTCCATTACAGGAAATATCCACAATAAATAAACCCACAGAGACAGGAAGCAGATTAGTGGTTTCCAGAGACTGGGGAGAAGGGAGAACTATGGAAGGACTTTCTTTGGGGAGTGATAAAATGGCTCTGGAATCAGATCATGCTGGTTTTGCACAGCCCTAATCAATGTACAAAAGCACAGTGACTTACACATTTTTCAGTGGTGAACCTTACAGTACAGACGTCCCTGGGGACCTATGGGGGACTGGGTCAAGGACACCCCAGGATTCCCAAGTCCATGAGTGCTCAAGGGCCTTGTATAAAATGCCCTAAAGCCTATGTACATTCTCCTTTATGCTTTAAATCATCCTTCAGTTTCTATAATACCTCAGACAATGGGAAAGGTACATCAATATTTATGAATACAATGTGAAATAGTGGCTGGAGTGGGGCAAACACAAGGTTTGCTTTTTGGAAGTTTCTGTAGTTTTCTTAATATATATTTTTTCCATCGGATTGGTTAAATCTGTGGATGCGGGAAGAGTGGATACAGACAGCTGACTGTATGTGCATGATACCCCACTTGGAAAGTCAGTCCACTGTCCAAACTTCCCACATCTGGTGGTAGGGGAGACCCTTGGCCAGACACCTTGGACATACAGGCTGTCCCCTGCCACCGCCGTGTCACAGGGTACAGTCTACTCTGGCGAAAAAATGATTTACTTTTGTCCACCTCTGTTCCCTCTCAAAGTTATTCATGTCTTCCAAATCCCAGCTGGATGGAGCCATTTGGGGGAATGGAGGGTGGGCAGGATTTGGTCCTCTCTCTAAGTCACACACACAGAGAGACATCCCAACTCCACCCCCGACTCCCTGCTCCTGGTTGTCTCTGATTGGAGCCCTAGAGGAGTGTCTGAGCCCCAGCCTCCCCTCCTAGCGACTCTGGGGCCCAAGGAGGAGGGTTCCGCGGCTTTCCTGTTTGACCCAGTCCCGCCCCATCACATGGTGTGGGAGGAGATTATCTCTCCGGAGAGTGCAGAACAGACAGGGTGTTTCCATTTAAACAGGAGGAGAAATGGCATTTGAATCCCGCACTATGTCTAACGTAGTGTGGGGGGTGGATACACATGCAGCTTGTGAGCCACCTCCTGCTTGGACAGCTCGCCTGTGCAATTCAGGGCCCAGAGAAATCTGGGCTTTGGTTCAGCCACTTTGTGTTTCATTTCTGTCATCTGTGAAGTGGGGGAAACAAAGGGACCAGCCTCAATAAGGTGTTGAAGAGGGAAAGGGGTGAAGACATTACCCCACGCAGTAAAAGTCCACAGTTAATAATATGATTCTCTACCCAAACACCAGACACATGAAAACGCCAAGGCTTTAGTGACAAGACGTAACCATGGCATTGAAAGAACACTTTTTCCTCCTTTTTCTCTCAGGCACTAGACTCTGTTGTCCAGACCAAGAACCTGAAGCCGGCGTGCTCAGGGGCAGACTGACCAAGACATGTCGTGATTCTGTAGCACAAATAATTTATTTTCTGTTACACCTTTGTGTAAAAGTGAGAATACTGCCACCAAATTGGCCCCTGTTGGCATCCATGGTTCTTCTCACCGAGAACATGTTAACACTGCAAGGGAAATGAACCTCCCACTGACCTCAGAAATCAGGCCACACCGGGCTTGGCTGCAAGAGGCACGAGCGGGAGGACCACTGCCAAGGTCCAGCCGCTAAGGGAAGGCAGATGACGCCTGTTCTCCTTCTATGGCTGGGAAACCTTGTCTATATCTGTTGTGCTGAGAATTCAAGCTATTTTCTGCTTATAAAGAATAATTCTGAAGGAACTTGATCTGTGAAAAGACATTTCAGAGCATAAAATACAAAATACAAGCTTTTTAATTGTTTGCATTGGAACTGATTGTAAAGACATTCAATGTGTAAGAGAAGAAAGAATTTTAAGGGTTCTTTCTGGTTGTGGGTAGTGGCTCGGATCACGGGAAGGCGTTGGAATTAACTATATTCTCATTGGTAATAGAAAGGCACCTACATGCATTTCATATGAGCACAGGATTGCAGGTCCCAATTTCTGCTGCTGAAAAGGAAATACAGGAAAAGAATAATTATCTTGTCTTTGCTCATGGAGATTTCACCTCAGGAAGGTGATGGTCACTCAGGAAGCTGGTGGTTAGCCTGGTGAAGAAACCAAAGGTTGATTTACTTGAAATTGCAGCTGCTCTGGGCAGTGGGAGGTGCAAGAGGGAGCTATATATTCCCATCTCACCGCTCACCGCGCAGACGCCGACAGGCTCCCCGCCCACCTCTGCCCCCTCCAGGATCACAGGTAAGGGCTGCCAGCAGCGCTGCTTCACTACTCGGAGCTCTGTTGAAAGTAGTAACAATAATGTGTATCGTCTCATTGGTCTGTTTCATTTTGTCTGATTGTATTTTACTTACTCTGCCAGGGCAATAGGAAAACGCCTTTTTCATCTGATTTACTCTTTAGGTAATTTCTTTATTTCCAAAAAGAATCAAATACTCCATTAGGAGCACATGGGATCGTGGGGTAACATGTCTGTCACCCACAGATGCTTCAAAAAAAAGTCAGGGAAGTGCCTCATGAGACATGGATGCATGTCACCACATCAGTCTTTGTCTCGGTACCTGTTACAATGCATTTTCTACCCAGTCTTAGTACAGTCAGCAAGGATGGAAAGATAAAAGTCTATTTGTTTTTTCATAAACGTTGTCTTTAAATATTAATTTTGATACTCCTCTAATGATGAAATGTACACAAGTACACTTTAAAAGGCTTGAAAAGTAAAAAGAAGACAAACTAGTTACCAGAATCCCACAACCCATATACACGGCATGATGTCTTTTAAGAAAATTACAGACTAATCTTCCCTTCAGTAAAGTCATTACAAAATGTCGGATGCTTTTCCAGGAGCTCCCGACAGCGTCAAGACACCATGGATTCACTCAGTGGACCAATCAGCCACTTCGCAGTCGATCTGTACCAACAGATCAGACAGAGATCAAGACGGGATAATATCTTCTATTCCCCCCTCAGCATCATGTCAGCCTTTGGCATGCTTTACTTGGGGTCCCGAGGAAACACTGCTGCACAACTTCAGGAGGTAGGTGGCAGCTTCCTTTACCTGGAACAGTTGGCACTGGTTCCTCTGTTGTCTTGTGTGCAGATGGTCACACATCTGGCTGTCCCCAGGGCTCGCACAGAGAGCCGCAAGCAGCCGCGTGACTGGGTGGGCCCGGGGTGGTGGGGGACACACGTCTCCCCCAGTGCCCGGACCCCTCTGCTTCCCTGAGCCCAGACCTCCTCTGGGACCCACATGAACCCCTACAACTGCCCCCCAACTAGAGGGGAAGAGCTCAGGTAGAAGTGACACATTGACTAAACTCCGTGGGAGGCAGCTTCGCGTGCTCCCTCTGCAGTGAGTGAAAATGAATCAGGATTCTTTGAAGTGGCTGGTGATCAGCCCGCTTTGCTGGGTCGTCAAGGAGCAAAATGCTTACACTTTGCTTTACGTTCTTCTTAAGTCTTTGTTTCTTTATTGATTTTTACTTTAGTTTCCTTTGGTCTTTTGTTTTTTTTGTTGTTGTTGTTGTTGTTTTCTTCGGTTCTTTCTTCCTCTGTCTTTCTTTGATGAAGGTAGGTCGTTAGAGTAAAGCTTCTTCGTCCCACTTCCTGTCTCCTGCAGGCCCTTCACTTTAAGGAAGTCGCAGAGAACCCAACAGCAGGAGCCACAGCGGATCCCGTGAGTCCCAGGGCACCTGGGCCTGGAGGGAGGTCACACATCCGAGACGGTCGCACGTTACACTGGGAATTTCAGATAAACGGAGAAGACTTTACTATCACGGGCATCTTCAGCAAAGTAGATGGGACAGATTGTTTCTCATTTCATATTAGATACTTATTTACTTCATCTGTTTTCCTGAGAGGTGATTAGCTTCTGCTTAACAGCATGTGTTCTGGAGCCCAAAGGTAGCTTCAAATTCCTGCTCTGCTTATCACAAATGGGGAACGTGGCAAAATACAACTACTCTGGGCCTCAGAGACCTCAGCCCAATGAAAGATTTGCTGCTGTACATGCAAACACACACAAAACATGACAACAGTGCCTGGACAACAAAAACCCTGATGCATAATATGTATTGCTAGTATATAATAACCATAATGATGGTAATCACAATACGTTAGTAAACTTACATAATTTTACTTAGCTCATAAATAAAAGTGAAAGTAACCATAAGTTCAGGTATACTTTGAAAATGTTTGAATGAGAGTTCTGGTGTGCAGCCCAAATGCTCCATAACTTTTAGAGCAAGTAGGTTCTGGATTCAGACAGGCCTGAGTTGAAAACTTGGGTCTGCCACATTTGTTCTCCAGGGAGAAGTTTTTTAATTATCCAAGCTTTCCTGATTTCATGTCACTTGGACTAAATAAAGAGATGCTGATGGAAAGCCAATAGCAGTGTACCCGCCACAAATGGCTCCTCACCCAGAGTGTGGTGCTCGTGAGTGAACAGCCATTGAGCACAACCTGTAGGTCTTAGAAGGTAATCCCACCAAGAAGTACAAGGGGCCTTCACGTCACAACATAGGAAATGATGCAAATTAGACACTCCTGTACCACTGGTGACTATTAGGGAGGCAGTCTTGTTCTAGCGCTTAGGGTTACCTGGGAAGCCAAATCTGACTGTGAGACAATTAAGGCACAGCTAGCAGTGGAATGGTGCTGCATCTCTGGTTCAAAGGAGAAATGTTTGGAGTATGTTAGAGCAGCAGGAATTTCCGAGAAGGTTGAATGTAAGGATTATGAAGGATATTTGAGGTAAAATACACCAAAATTGAAGAATAACGACAAACATCACAGAGGGGATGCCAAAATTTAGGCACAGATCTGACAAACTTAGGTGGGTTTAATATTTATATTGAGAGAAACTGATGAGCTCTCGTTTTGATGTTTGAAGGCTGAAAATCCAGAAAATCATCACTTTCAAAACCTTCTGACTGAATTAAACAAACCCACCAACTCCTATGAGTTGAAAGTCGCCAACAGACTCTATGGCAGAAAGGAGTTTCCCTTTCTTCAGGTGAGTTTCCCTGGCCTGCCCACACCTTTCGTCTGCATCCTGGTCCTCTGCCCCCCGGTCTCCAAATGGGGGAGGAGTGGCAGGTGAGCCTGGCTGACCCCCACAGAGAGCATTTACCCCGGGGACTTCGGATTCCCGCACCACAACCCACCCGCGGGTTGTCCCAGAGCCTGACCACCCACCAGTGAAGTGGGGATAGGATGGTCTCACATCCTCTCTCTGGTCATAATGGAACATAATTTAATTTGGGAATGCTTACATAGTTACTGATGAGTTACTCTTAATTCCTCATTTCTTCCTTCCCATGTCAAAGGAATACATGGATAATGTGAAGAAGTTGTACCTAGCCAGTGTGGAATCTGCTGATTTTGCAAATGCTGCAGAAGAAACTCGACAGATGATTAATTCCTGGGTGGAAAGGCAAACTAATGGTACGTTATGAAAGGTTATGAAAGGGTCACTCACTAAAAAACACTTGAGTCCCCATGATGTGTGACCCCCTCGTGCTGGACACCACATGCAGTGCCAGGAGAGGGGTGAGATGAGACTGCAGAGGATGGAGGAGGACATGCAGATGGTGGGATGGTCCCAGTAAATGTGGAGAGAAACAAGGTGACCCAGGAGGGAACCCAGCACCAGCTCCTGGAAACACAGCTGGAGTCTGGGGGTGAAGTATCTTTGTGAATCCCAGGTCTCGGCTCAAACTTCACTTGATTTCACACTTTTTTCTTTAAATTAGAGTCTTAAATTCTGGATTATTATCACTAGGAGACAATATTAAAGGATTCCCTTATCCTTTGTTACTTGGGAAACAAGCAGCTCCCCTCTGAACCATCCTTCTTGTCACCTGTCTCAGAGCTGCATGGCCCGTTGTCCATGCCCACATCCTGCAGGGATGGTCACAGCCATCTCCCCAACCACGGGAGGTGGCTGGACAAAGTCTCCATCCTCTGAACCACGTCCTACCTCCATCCCAATTATAGGTCAAACCTACAGCAATTCAAAGTGGAGAATGAAGAGGAGGACACCCCAGGGAGTGGTGTTAGGGTCCATGTCATTCATCCTAAAGAGCATTCAGGCCTATTTCTTCTGAGTAGTGAGTCAAAAGTGAACAGATAGGAAGAGAGAGAGGAAGGAAGTAGGAGTTATTAAGAAAGGAAGAATAGAACAAAGTCGGGTGAAACAACAGAGGAAAGCAGGTGTTGAGGGACCAGGAGGGAAGGATACATTGAGAGAGGGAGGAAATTGAATCCTGGAAAGATCAGCTGAAATCACTTCATCCACATTCAGTGTGAGATGACGGATGTCACCACAGACAGAGACTAAACACTTTCCCAGTCACAAGAAGGGGTCTCCATGAGGGTACCTTCAACAGGCTGGTGACTCGGGGAAATGGCACCTTATGAACTTCTGGGCATGGTGTCCCTAATATGGTGACTTGTGTGAATGTTTCAATGATCAGCTGTAACTTTCAAAGCATCTTCAAGAAAAACCTCGTGTGCCTTCAGGAAGACCTTCCATTTTCTTTCTTTGCAGGAAAAATCAAGGATCTGTTTCCCAGAAATTCTCTTGACAGCTCCACCGTTCTGGTGCTGGTGAACGCGATCTATTTCAAAGGGCAGTGGCACCGGAAATTTAAGGAAGAATACACTGTCGAGGAAGAATTTTGGCTGAGCAAGGTATTGTGTATACTTATTTTTTTTTAATTGTTTTCTTTTTCTATTTTTTTTTAATGAGGAGAGGTAATTACATGTTTATTTATTTTTGGAGAAGGTACTGAGGATTGAATCCAGAACCTCATGCATGCTAAGCATAGGCTCTACCACCTGAGCTATACCCTCCACTTATAATTTATTTTCATAACGTACTACAGCTCTAGCTGAAATGTGAAACTTACATACATAATTATTAACGTAAGCTGCAGGTGTAAAATCAAATTTGTCAAGGCTCTCTTTCCTTACGTAATTTTTTTTTCTTTAATTAGTTGGGTATCCTCATAGAAACTCTTGTCTGTAACTCACAGATTTCCCAGATCATCCCCTAGAAGGCGGATGAGTTTGGTATCTCAATAATATTATACCTTTTTCTGACTTGTGTTCACTTGGCACTTGTTTCCACATTAATTCCTTGCAGGATACAAGCAAATCTGTGCAGATGATGAAAGAAACCAACGACTTCAATTTCGCCTCCCTGGAGGACATGCAATTCAAGATCCTGGAAATACCATACAAAGGCGAAGAGCTAAGCATGATGCTGCTGCTGCCCAATGAAGTAGATGGTCTGCAGAAGGTAAAGCCGTGCACCTCCAAGTCTTCCTACTGTTGCTTTGATTCCTAGCAATGCAAACAAAATAGGCTGTTCATACATTGGTGGTGCTGGCTGGCAGAGATCCAGCACAGAAAAAACAAATAAAAAAATTCCTTGTGGATCACAGTATTATAAGAATATATAGAAATTCTGTCCATCACAAGTCACATTAATATTCTGATGAAACTATGGAATGTCAGTTCACAAAACTACATACCTAGCTCCACACCTTAATATTTTGTAGCCACAACAACCTGCAGTAAAATCCAGTCCACCCATTTAAAAACAGGAAAATAACACTCACATGTAGGGGACAGATGGAAATATTTGCAAGTTCATTCACAAACAAAACAAGGAAATAGAAATAACACAGGTGACATATTGCATACTAAATCACAGTGGTTTTGTAGACTGTGGGCAAATAGATTTATTTTGATCCCCACTTTTCAATGTTGAATTATTCTGTTCTGAAGAGCCCAAAAGTCATTCAGAGCCTCATTGCTCGGAGTTTAAAAAAAATAATTAGAGAACTTTCCTCTTCTCATGTTATAATAGTTAAAGTTAATATGTAAAAATTTCAATATACAATGCCAATATCTTACATTTAAACGACATTCTGTTAATGGTCGTCTGCAATTACTGGAGTAGCTGCTGCTGACGCTGATGTGGCAGCGAACTTCCCACACTCAAAATGTATATGGAGTGACACTGGCAACTGGAAATCCTCAGGGAAAGTCCTGTGGCAATAAATGTGAACAAACATCAGAGTACTCTTTCTCCAGCTCTGCGGTCCCCATTATCCGGGACCCCGGGAACCCCAGTTCTAGGATTTAGCCTATGGTAACAAGTCTAAATGAGGCAAACGCTTTTGGACAGAAGTGGCTTAAAATAATGAAAAATTTTAACCAAGGAACAATGGTACATGCTTGTGTTACCAGTACTTTAGCTTAGGGATTGACATGCAGTAAATATATATTCAAATAGATGTTCATTAAATAAACCTATATACACTGAGTATGAATTAAATGAAGTATCATGTAACAATTTAAACCTGATTAGAGAAATACATATCTCTACGGGAAAAGTTTACAAGTAGGTCAAGAAAAAGAAAAGAATGAAAGTAGGATGTATGCTATGAATGCACAACGTAAAACTTTATGAAGGAAAGGACATTAACAAAGAAGTCTTTGAAAATGAGGCGTTCCACACATATGCAGCATGAGAATTGGACAGTTCATCTTTTACAAAATAGTTTTATTTAATGATTCTGTTGCTGCATATACATATATATTTATATATTTATACCTATATACATGTATAGATATTTATACATATGCATCTAATTATGTGTACATATATTGATAAAAATAGCAAAGTTGTGAAAATATAAGATCTTTTATTTGATTAAATAATATATATTCAGGTCTCTGTTAGTTTTGCCTCCTCAGATTGAATCTAATCACTTCAATCTCCTGTACTTACACTTACTGTTAAGATAAAGGTTTCCCACACGTTTCAATCCAGTGTTAAGCTGGGCTCCGTGTCCTTGTTTTCCATCATTACAGCTGGAAGATAAACTCACTGCTGAGAAATTATTAGAGTGGACGAGCTCACAGAATATGTGGAAGAGTCAGGTGGATTTACACTTACCTCGGTTCAAAGTGGAAGAGAGCTATGACCTCAACGGCATGCTGGTAGCCCTGGGGGTGGTGGACGCCTTCAGTTCTCAGAAGGCCGACTTCTCAGGCATGACCAAGGAACACAGGCTGGTGGTGTCTAAAGCCGTACACAAGTCCTTTGTGGAGGTGAATGAGGAGGGCACGGAGGCCGCAGCGGCCACAGGCATCACTGTGGCTTTAACATCAGCATCAATACCACATTTTGAACGTTTCCATTGTGATCACCCTTTCCTGTTCTTCATCAGACACAACAAGACCAACAGCATCCTCTTCTTGGGCAGAGTCTCTTCCCCTTAGATGTGATTACCCTTGCACGGCCCTAGGGGCACATGCACAGAGTCCTTCTGATACACTCATTGCTGGAAGCAACAGGTTCTCCTTGATGTGTTTCCCTTTCTAACCTCATGGTCATCACTAAGAATCTAACCATTGGAATAACATTTCTGTCTGTCACTCTCTTTCTACAATCACATGTTGGCCTACTTTATTTCCTGATGATAATTTCTCTTCAGACAAAATGTCCAAAATGTGATAGAAGTATATTTCAACACTTTAAATTCATCTAAATTTGAAATATCATATGTGCTATCTCAAAAAATTATAGCTACTATTCAAACCTATTGACCTAGACACCCACATGTATTTGAATTTTGGTGGTATGTGGGACACTTACCTGTCCTCATCTTTTGGTTTTATGAAATACATTATCAATAAAACAATGACTTACTCATATCATTTGTTGCTTTTCCTCTTTTTTCTTTTCAACAAAGTGCAAGCACCCACCACACATAGAAAAAATAATTTAGAAATATATGACTGCATTTTTAAACATGCAAAGGTAGTAGAGCATGATGACGCAGAAGAGGCAAGCCACTACCAGAACACGAATGGCTCTGTAACCCATGTCCAGAACTTAAACATGAGTCTAGAACTCAGAGACTGGATAAAAACTGAATCTCTAAAGATGTGAGGCTGATGATATGATTAGAGTTACCGAGAGAAATATGGTCATTGTAGCTAAAGGCAAGGATGGCATCACACTGGAAAGGAGAAAGTGAAAAGAAAGGAGGACCAAGATAGGACCCTGAAGTACATCAAGATATAAACGTCAAGTATTGCCAGTTTTTATTTTCTAGAACATAACTTTTTAAGAAAGGACAGGAAGAATCTTTTAGAGTTGACAGATATGTTAATGACATAGATTGGGGTGATGGTTTCATAGATGTATACACAACTCAAAACTCATTAAGTTGTACACATCAATTAGGTAGAACAAATTCCGTATCAATCATTTATCAATAAAGCTATGTTTTAAAGGAAAGTAATAAAAAGAAATGCATTCTACGCCTAAAAAATAAAAATAATAGAAATTTACAAGGGATAGAATGCTTATGTGCATACAAAGTACCACCCCACAGGATAGCACCTCATTCCCATTGGATGGACCAAAGTTGAAATTAAAAGACGGGTCATACTCTCTGTGGAGAGAATGTGGATCAACCACAACTCTCATTAAAGCGTACAACATATTGATTTGATACACTTAGTTACTGCAAAATGATCCCGCCATAGCTTTAGCTAAGGCCTCAATTACATCACAACGTTACCATCTCCTTTTTGTGAGCTGTTTTTGATCAAGGACGGCTGTCTAATTGTTGCTCTCTGAGGGGGAATGGAGGCTGGGGTCTCCTACGTGGCAATTTCGGTGATGTCACTCCAGAAATCTTTAAGTCTCTATGGCTGAGCAACGCACTTGTGGACAAAGTGTTCCTCCAGTGTACAAAGAGACATGCGTCAGTACTTTCTTATAAAATTAAAGGTACACTTACCAATGGATCCAGAAATTCCATGCCTTGATGTTACACTAGAGCTCTGAATACACATGTCACACAATGAAAATCTTCATTGATGCCTTATTTGTGACTGTCAAAAGCTGGGAAAAACTCGAGTTTGTGTCAGCAGGTGAGCTGTAATGCAAACTAAAGGGGGGCACTTGGTGGTAAAAAGAAGAAACTACTGATCCTGCAGAAACATGAATAAAAGCCCAGCACTGTGCTGTGCGAAACAGGAACTGGACAGAGAGAGCACACGTCCTGTGATTCCAGCTATATGGTGCCCTGAACAAGAAAACAAACGTGTGGTGACAGAAAGCTGCTCGACGGTTCCCGAGGCTGGACTTGGGGAAGAAACTGATTGTTCAAAACTCCAAGGAAATAGTCTGAGTGAGATGAATGCTCTACAACTTGATTGGATGATGATCACAGTGGTTTGCATTTGTCCACAGTCATCACACTGCACTCTTATAACGTGTGGATTTTACTTTATGTAAATGGCACCTCAATAGATTTGATTAAGAATGACATAGAGGAGGAGATTTGAACAAAGCACCCATAGTAGGTATTGCCTCAGAATTATTTCTGCTGTAGGGAAACGCTTCATAATTAAAGCTGTTTTTAAGACAGCCCCCTATTTAGGAAAACAATTTTCAAGGTGCATTAGGTATACTTCCATTTAATCTCACTTAATTTTATTTTATTTAAAAACATTTTTTTAAGTTTTTTTTTATTGAGGTGTGGTTGATTTACAATGTTACTTTCAGGTGTACAGCCAAGAGAGTCAGGTATACATATACATGGAAATACATTTCTTCTTTTCACGCTCTTTTCCATTATATGTTATTATAAGAAATTGAATATGGTTTGCTGTACTACACTGTAGGTCCTTGTTGCTTATCTTTTTTATATATAATAGTGTCTATCTGTTCATCCTAAGCTCCTACTCTATCCCTTCTGCACACTTTCCCCTTTGGTAACCATGATTTGTTTTCTATGTCCATAAGTTTGTTTTTGATTAGTAAATAAAATTTGTATCATTTCGTAAAAATTCCACATACAAGCCATATCATATGATATTTCTCTTTCTCTGTCTGACTTACTTCACTAACTATGATATATGATAAACTCTAGGTCCATCCACGTTGCCACAAGTGGCATTACTGCATTCTTTTTCATAGCTGAGTAACATTGCATTCATCTCACTTAATTTTAAATGGTGTGTACTCAAAGGCAGTGATTCAATAAATCTTCCACTTAAAATGTGTCCTAATTCATAAAAGACAGTAACTCTGAAATGGCTTTTGTGTGTGTGGTGTTGGAGGTGGGAGTGGAGGATCTGTACACTAGTATGCTCTGGGACTAGAACCTTGATTCTCACTGTACACAGTGGGAAAGTCAAATATTGTCTTACTGTTTTCATGAAACTGGTTGTGATCTTGTGGTCTGGGGACTCCTGGAGTCTGCGGAACACACAAGAAGAATCCTTTGCACACAAGGAATGCTGGAAATGTCTACTGGATTAGGACTTCAGAAAGTATATATTGAACTTAAGCAGAAACTGAGCCATTAAAATATTGAGAAAGAAGCCACATTCCAGAGGGTGAAGAAGGAGAAACACGGAGTCTAGTCGCTCAAAAACTTGAAGGAGAAAAGAAGTTTATATACAGGGAGTGGCTGGAGAGACGGACTTTGCTTGCTTAACAATGAGAGAGAATGTCAATGTGTTGACACCAGGAGGCGGCCCCACCCGAGACACAGAGGTTCATTCAGGAAATGTGTGTAATTACTGTTCCTGAGGAAATGGAGGTGGTAATAAAAAGAGAGAAGGAAGAGTTACACGTTACAGGGCACAAAAGTCTGAAGTTTAGAGGATGATGGGAAGATGAAGAAGTTTCAAAATGATATTCATTTTTTCTTTAATGAAACACGAAGAAAAAACACCAAGTGAAAATGTTCAGGCTATGGGATGAGTAGAGAATTTAAGAAAGGAAAGCAAGTTTACAGAGCTTTGAGGGAAATGCAAAAAGGAGCTGACTCAAGATAATAGAAAGTTTGGGAAACACTGTTGGGAGAACAGCTTAAATCAGAAATCATGGCCCATGTGTGTGTGTGTGTGTGTGTGTGTGTCAAAATAGACATAAAGTGAAATTTACCATTTTAATCATTTCTAACCCAACAGTCAAGTGGCATTAAGTACATACATTGCTGTGTGGTTGTCACCAGTATGGTGGCTCCTCAAACTGGTTCCCAGAATAGTTGCACCATTCCCACCAGCAATTCTCAAGTGTCCCATGTTCTTCACGTCCTTGCCACACTGCGAGCTTCTGTTGTGCACATTTCCATATCTTCTTTCTAAAAACGTCTATTATTCAATCTTTTGCAATTATTCAACTGGCTTTTTCATTTTTGTTGTTCTTCTTGTTGAGTTGCAGGAGTTCTTGAAGTATTGTGAATGTTAAACCTTTATCAGATATATGGCTGGAAATGTTTTTCCATGTTCTGTGGGTTGTTTTAACTCTCTAGACGGTGCCTTACGATGCATAACAATTGTAAATGTTGATGATGTCCAAGTTATGCATTTTCTCTTTTGTTCCCTGTGTTTGGGTGCATATCAAAGAAATCAATGTCAAATCCTATGTCATATTTTTCTACTATGCGTTCCTCTAAGAATTTTGTACTTTTAGCTCTTACATTTAGGTTTTTGATTCGTATTTATAAAAGATACTTCCTCTTAGTTTTATTTTTTCTATTGTCTGTCTAGCTTTGATTTCAAAGTAGTGTTGACCTCAAAGAATTAGTGGGGAAATGCTCCCTCCTCTTCAAAGTATCAGTAGAGTATGAGAAGGAATGGTGTTAATTTTCTAAAATATTTGCTACAACTGACCATTGAATCCTTTTAGGCCAGGGCTTCTCTTTTACGGAAGAAACCATGATTATTTAGTGAAGAAAAAATAGGACCATATTCATTTTCATGATCAGATGAAATACAATCCATCCACCATCCTGTCTATGAAAACATCATTCTCTCTCCCGGATTCTGCCACTCAATAATTTTAAGATCCGCAGGGTGTTTCCCAAGTTGGGATGTAGGGGGGGGGTCATCAGCCTTCTGCTTCTTTAAAGAGAAAACACTTGAAATCTCTTTTGTCCCCGGGAGGTCTCGTCCTGCTGACTTGCTGTTGCAGTCCCTGCACACGGTGTCCCTAGTGGTGTGGCCAGAAAGGGGAGCACCTGGCAGCACACAGCAGCGCCATGTCCGGATCTGGACCCTGCAACAGTGATGGCCAAACCCTTTGCTCAAGAACAACTCAGAACTTCCCCTTCAAACCTCCCATATTTTTTACTTGACAGCTACACATTTTGTCCATAATGTAAATAGTTAGAAAGGATATAATTTCTGTCCTACTACGAGTGTTGCTATTTTAAAATAGAACTCTTACGTCACACTTCTACATCCATCCAATGCAATCTACCTCTATGATACCCACTGTCACCCATTTGAATCACATGAACAACCCCTTCAGTCGTCAAATACTTTATGTGAAATCATGCTGTATGGGAAATATACTTTCATTCTACTTTCTCCTAAGAATTTCATTAGAATGAATGCTTTTATATTTTAAAATATAACTTTACCATGCTTCTTTCCAATGAAATTGTTCCGAAATTTAAAGTATGGATTTTTTTCATTTCCCATGACCGTATTTCTCTAAATGTTTCAAAGGACTCTTTTGGATTGAGTTATCAGTACCCTGGCTGTATGTATAAATTAAAAACAGACACCAAAATATAAATATAGGAGGAATAATAATTCAACATGAAAGCTAAGTTGTTACATTGAAGCAGCATCTCTTAATGAGATGAATCAGAACAAAATTTCTCTGGATTTTTCATTTAAAATAAAAGTGTATCCTACTTAAGGCTCACTGGTTATGCATCAAACATAGATTCTTGGAACTTGTTCATAACAGATTGAATCATTAAATATTTTAGAGAGGAAATAGAGCAAAGAGTCAAGTCACTTGCACAGGAGGATAATCACGATGAGATTCGATAGAATAGATTTTATGTATCAACTGAGTAATGTCCGTCGTATCTGCAAGAGATTTCATAGCTTTTATTCACAGGCTTTATCCAACATCACTTAAAACTATATAAGCCAGTAAACCTGCCAGTTTTTTTTGGTATTTTTTCTGTAAATATTTGTATTGATGTATACTTCGTTTACAATGTTGTATCAATTTCTGGTGTACAGCATAATGCTTCACTCATACATGAACATACATATATTCATTTTCATATTCTTTTTCACAATATTTTTGGTACTTTTGTGCCCGAAATAAGCATCAGAAAGAATAGAAGAGAATTTGTTACAAGTAAATTCAGAGGTAGAAAATTCATATTTAGTGTTCAGCAGCAATTCAAATGAACTTTTGCTTTGATGCACAGAGGAATGCAAACTGGAAAATAGTCAAAATTTCAAATACGTCATTTTGCAAAATTCCCATTAGTCTCACTGTCCCCATGCCTTCATTTATGTGTGATCTTGATATATATAATTTCAAGGGACAGCTTCAAGGTCAGGAGTTTCCTGGCCAGTAAGACATAATTGCTGGTACCTATGAGAGTAAATTTTTTTTAACATTTTTTATTGATTTATAATCATTTTACAATGTTGTGTCAAATTCCAGTGTTCAGCACAATTTTTCAGTTATTCATGGACATATACACACTCATTGTCACATTTTTTTCTCTGTGAGTTATAACATTTTGTGTATATTTCCCTGTGCTATACAGTGTAGTCTATTCTACAATTTTGAAATCCCAGTCTATCCCTTCCCACCCTCCACCCCCCCGGTAACCACAAGTCTGTATTCTCTGTCTGTGAGTCTATTTCTGTCCTTTATTTATGCTTTGTTTTTGTTTGTTTGTTTGTTTTTGTTTTTGTTTTTTAGATTCCACATAATGAGCGATCTCATATGGTATTTTTCTTTCTCTTTCTGGCTTACTTCACTTAGAATGACATTCTCCAGGAGCATCCATGTTGCTGCAAATGGCATTATGTTGTCGGTTTTTATGGCTGAGTAGTATTCCATTGTATAAATATACCACTTCTTCTTTATCCAGTCACCTGTTGATGGACATTTAGGCTGTTTCCATGTTTTGGCTATTGTAAATAGTGCTGCTATGAACATTGGGGTGCAGGTGTCATCCTGAAGTAGATTTCCTTCTGGATACAAGCCCAGGAGTGGGATTCCTGGGTCATATGGTAAGTCTATTCCTAGTCTTTTGAGGAACCTCCACACTGTTTTCCATAGTGGCTGCACCAAACTGCATTCCCACCAGCAGTGTAGGAGGGTTCCCCTTTCTCCACAGCCTCTCCAGCATTTGTCATTTGTGGATTTTTGAATGACGGCCATTCTGACTGGTGTGAGGTGATACCTCATTGTAGTTTTGATTTGCATTTCTCTGATAATTAGTGATATTGAGCATTTTTTCATGTGCTTTTTGATCATTTGTATGTCTTCCTCGGAGAATTGCTTCTTTAGGTCTTCTGCCCATTTTTGGATTGGGTTGTTTATTTTTTTCTTATTGAGTCGTATGAGCTGCTTATATATTCTGGAGATCAAGCCTTTGTCGGTTTCACTTGCAAAAATTTTCTCCCATTCCGTAGGTTTTCTTCTTGTTTTATTCCTGGTTTCCTTTGCTGTGCAGAAGCTTGTAAGTTTCATTAGGTCCCATTTGTTTATTCTTGCTTTTATTTCTTCTAGGAGAAAATTTTTGAAATGTATGTCAGATAATGTTTTGCCTATGTTTTCCTCTAGGAGGTTTATTGTATCTTGTCTTATGTTTAAGTCTTTAATCCATTTTGAGTTGATTTTTGTATATGGTGTAAGGGAGTGTTCTAGCTTCATTGTTTTACATGCTGCTGTCCAGTTTTCCCAACACCATTTGCTGAAGAGACTGTCTTTATTCCAATGTATATTCTTGCCTCCTTTGTCAAAGATGAGTTGACCAAAAGTTTGTGGGTTCATTTCTGGGCTCTCTATTCTGTTCCATTGGTCTATATGTCTGTTTTGGTACCAATACCATGCTGTCTTGATGACTGTAGCTCTATAGTATTGTCTGAAGTCTGGGAGAGTTATTCCTCCAGCCTCTTTCTTTCTCTTCAGTAATGCTTTGGCAATTCTAGGTCTTTGATGGTTCCATATGAATTTTAATATGATTTTTTCTAGTTCTGTGAAATATGTCCTGGGTAATTGGATAGGGATTGCATTAAATCTGTAGATTGCCTTGGGCAGTGTGACCATTTTAACAATATTGATTCTTCCAATCCAAGAGCATGGAATATCTTTCCATTTTTTAAAGTCTTCTTTAATTTCCTTCAATGGTTTATAGTTTTCTGTGTATAATTCTTTCACCTCCTTTGTTAGATTTATTCCCAGATATTTTATTACTTTGGGTGCTGTTTTAAAGGGGATTGTTTCTTTACTTTCTTCTTCTGTTGATTTATCGTTAGTGTAAAGAAATGCAAGTGATTTTTGAACGTTAATTTTGTAACCTGCTACCTTGCTGAATTCTTCAATCAGCTCTAGTAGCTTTTGTGTGGACCTTTTAGGGTTTTCTATATATAGTAACATGTCATCAGCATATAATGACACTTTTACCTCTTCTTTTCCAATTTGGATCCCTTTTATTTCTTTCTCTTGCCTGACTGCTGTGGCTAGGACTTCCAGGACTATGTTGAGTAGGAGTGGTGATAGTGGGCATCCTTGTCTTGTCCCAGATTTTAGTGGGAAGCTTTTGAGTTTTTCACCATTGAGTACTATGCTGGCTGTAGGTTTGTCAGATATAGCTTTTATTATGTTGAGATATGTTCCCTCTATACCCACTTTGGTGAGAGTTTTTATCATAAATGGGTGTTGAATTTTATCAAATGCTTTTTCTGCATCGATTGAGATGATCATGTGGTTTTTGTCCTTTCTCTTGTTGATGTGATGTATTACATTGATTGATTTGCATATGTTGAACCAGCCTTGGGTCCCTGGGATGAACCCCACTTGGTCATGATGTATAATCTTTTTTATGTGTTGTTGGGTTGTATTTGCTAAAATTTTGGTGAGGATTTTGGCGTCTATGTTCATCAGTGATATTGGCCTATAATTCTCTTTTTTGGTAGTGTCTTTGCCTGGTTTTGGTATCAGGGTGATGGTGGCTTCATAGAATGAGTTTGGGAGTATTCCCTCCTTTTCAATTGTCTGGAAGAGTTTGAGAAGGACTGGTATGAGTTCTTCTTTGTATGTTTGGTAGAATTCCCCGGTGAAACCGTCCGGTCCTGGACTTTTATTTGTAGGGAGGTTTTTAATTGCTATTTCTATTTCCTTTCTAGTGATCGGATTGTTCAAGTGTTCAGATTCTTCTTGATTCAGTTTTGGTGGACAGTATGTTTCCAGAAACTTGTCCATCTCCTCTAGGTTATCCAGTTTGGTTCCATATAGTTTTTCATAATATTCTCGTATGATATTCTGTATTTCTATTTTGTTTGTTGTAATTTCTCCATTTTCCTTTCTTATTTTGCTAATTTGTGCTCTCTCTTTTTTCTTCTTTGTGAGTTTGGCCAGAGGTTTGTCGATTTTATTTACTTTTGCAAAAAACAAGCTTTTGGTTTGGTTGATTTTTTCTATGGTCGTGTTAATCTCTATTGTATTTAATTCCTCTCAGATCTTTAATATTTCCTTCCTTCTGATGCTTTTTGGGGCTTTTTGTTCTTCTTTTTCTAATTCATTCAGGTCGTGGGTTAAATTGTTTATTTGAGATTGTTCTTCTTTTTTGAGGAAGGCCTGTATCGCTATAAACTTCCTTCTTAGGACTGCCTTTGCTGTGTCCCATAGGTTTTGAGTGGTTGTGCTTTCATTATCATTTGTCTCAAGGTATTTTTTAATTTCAGCTTTGATTTCCTCATTGATCCATTGTTTTTTCAATAACATATTGTTTAATCTCCATGCTTTCCTTTTTTTCTCCTTTGTTTCTCTGTTGTTGATTTCCAGGTTCATGGCATTGTGGTCAGTAAAATTTTATATTGAACAACTGAGAAACTGAGGGACGTGACGACACTGCTCCTGGCAGGCCGGGTGAGATGCATCTTAAAACCAAGATCATTTCTTGGACAACAGCGGCTGGTTCCAGAGGTAATAAGATGACAAGTTTATGGTGATGAGATGGTCTCAGAGTTTGGTTTAGGGCATGAGGCTTTGGAAATCACTTCTGACCCAAAAGTAAGGGAAACTTGGCACACCTCCCTTGTCACTGAGTCCCTGCATCCAGCGCTGTGTTAGAGACCCCTCACTTAACCCACTACGAAGTCACACGAAGTAACTAAGGACCCACTGTATACAGAATGGATCACTGAAGAAGCTAGAAAAATATGATCACATATACTATAAAACCATTGCTAAATTCAAATTGAATCTTCAAGAAGCATTCATCAAAATGTACAAAGACAACAATCCGTTATTCCTGGCTACTGATAGATGCGGGACGAAAAAAATCTCTCTGTGTCCAAAAAGCACACTTATTCCACTGAAACAGTAACAGAGCCCCGTAACACAAGAGGGGGGAGGTAGTGTCATTTTATTGATAAGGTGACAAGTTACAGAATACTTTTTACCTGAGGACTTTAATCAATCCTTCGTTCATGGAAGATATCAATCAATGCAAATCTTAGGTATCAATCCAAAGCTAAAAGGAAGCAAGGGCTGTGTGAATGGCAGTAGAGGTGGGAGACGTCAGAGAGGGATGGAGCCTGGAGCTGGGAGGGAGGGAAAGGAGGGGCCCTAAGGTGAGGGAAATGGACTAGGGAGCGCCTGGATTGAAGCTGTTACAGTGGCTAGATGACCAGGTAAGCACAGACGGCCTGCCTGCGGTGGGCGCCCAGGAAAAGCAAAGAGCCTGCACTTAAGGGAGGCAGTGGAGAGGGAGTGCAAGACAGAAAGCCAGAGATGTGGAGGAGACCTGAAGGTAGCATCCAAGGGAGAGGAGTCAACAAGTGACAAATAATTCAAAAATTCACTGTAAAGTGGGACTCTCGGGGGCTAACAGGGAGTCACTGCTAGGCTTCAGCAGGAAAGACTGAGAGGTGTAATGGGGTGAGGCCACAGTGGATGCAGAAATAGATGGGGAATCTGCACGCGTGGTGTAAACCTCAGCCCGAAAGGACAAACCACAGATGTTGTCAGTGTTTCTGCAACAAACCACATGGACAGCAGACGGCTCTCAGAGCTGCCCTGTCACAAGTGGGTGTCGTGGGACCCCCAGTGAGCAAGCCCCCTCCTGCCCCAGAACTTCAGTTCAGTGGCCAGTCTCCCCACTTTCCCCACCCACAAAGCAACAAAGATAGTCATGCATCTGTTTTCAATGTGCATTTTTCTCCACTGAGCATTATGTTTGAATCATCAATCATGAATATCTGATTCATTTTTGTTCAGCACTGTCAGATATACTATTGTGTGAACCCATGGTAATTAGATTTCCTTATTCTTCCATTTTAAATGTCATAATTTTCTCTACTTCTTACCATTGCTGACAATACTGCCATTAACCCTCAATACACGTATCCCTGAGCACCACATGTGAGGGTATCCAGGTCTCAGGTTTAAATAGAGAATTGCTGACTCTTAACCAAGTATCAACAAGGGTTACCAAGTTGCTTGTAATAACTAACATTTTCATCAGCATTTCATACTAATTCTCTACTTCTACATCACACCAATCCTTAGTTTTTAACAAATATCAGCATTCCTGGTGTTAATCTCATGTTTACATTAATTATATTTTCCTTACAGAGAAAGATTAAGCATCTTATTACTGCAAACGTATATACTTGTCAAGATTTACTTCTTATGATTCATAAAAAAATCATCTTCAGATTTCTGTTGGATGACTTTCCCATGCCCTTCACAAGAAATCAGCTGATCCCACAATCATGTTAATCATCATTGTCACTATAACAGCTGAGCACCACAGCCACGCATGTCCCAACACCTGTCTTCCACCTGCACTTCCTGTCTTCCCTCCATCACTAACCACTTGATGCTACTACATGCCATACACCTGTGCCCCATTTCCCCTCAGCAGGTGCTTCTCAATACATGGGCAACTCGATCCTCAAATTCCATCTGAAGATGTCTTTCCTAAAGCTACTTACTCACTGTACTAGTCAAGGGTCTATCAAATGTCACAGTCAAATGGGTAATTAAGGAAGATTAATAATAAAGGGACAATACAATGTCTGGTCAGGGCTAAGAGAATAGATGGAGAATAGGTGAAGCATTCCAGGTCTAGCAAAAGCAGGGAGACAGTGCCACCCCAGGACCTGGAGGGCAAAGGCAGGTCTGGTGACCAAAATCCAGAGGAAGTGGCTGTAGCTGCAGAAAAGGCTGCCCAATAAGACCTGTGGCCTTTGGTAAGGAATGTCAGCCACCCCTTAACAACCCAGCTGACAAGAAGTCGAGTGACCAAGCTCCCTACCATATCCAGCTGGGAGTCTTCCCTTGCTGCCTCCCACTGACCAAATGCAATGTCCCCAGAGGACAAGGACCCTGACTATGTCTTGTGCATCTCTGCCACCAGGGGCCACAGGAGGTTGAGAGAGTGAAGGGAGAAACTGGAGAAGGGAAATAAAGTTCCCAGCACATCTTTGTCCTAGGGAATCAAATCTCTTTATACTTTTACAATTTTCCATCTTCATTAATACTGTGGACACCAACACCAACAATAATTAATATTGCTTTATATTAATATTGCTGTATAGAAAGAATATATTCAAATAGGTAAGAAACATCATGGATCCAATTAACAAAAGAACAAAAAACTCGACACGATTTTCACAAACGAAGAGATTCAACTACAACAGTGATGTAAAATAAAATGAGCATGAAACTTACAAGCTTCTGCACAGCAAAGGAAATCATAAGTAAAACAAAATGACAACCTATGAAATGGGAGAAAATTTTTGCAAATGAAACCGACAAAGGCTTGATCGCCAGAATATATAAGCAGCTCATACGACTTAATAAGAAAGAAACAAACAACCCAATCCAAAAATGGGTAAAATACCTAAAAAAACAGTTCTCCAAGGAAGACATACAAATGATCAATAGGCACATGAAAAAATGCTCAATATCACTAATTATCAGAGAAATGCAAACCAAAACTACAGTGAGGTATCACCTGACACCAGTCAGAATGGCCATCATTCAAAAGTCCACAAATGACAAATGCTGGAGAGGCTGTGGAGAAAATGGAACCCTCCTACACTGCTGGTGGCAATGCAGTTTGGTGCAGTCACTGTGGAAAACAGTATGGCGATTCCTCAAAAGACTAGGAATAGACTTACCTTATGACCCAGGAATCTGCTCCTGGGCACAACCCTACTTGAAAATGACACGTGCACCCCAATGTTCATAGCAGCATTATTTACAATAGCCAAGACATGGAAACACCCTAAATGTCCATCAGTGGATGACTGGATAAAGAAGAAGTGGTATATTTATACAATGGAATAGTATTAGGCCAGAAAAACTGACAACATAATGCCATTTGCAGCAACATAGATTTTCCTGGAAAAGTCATTCTAAGTGAAATAAGCCAAAAAGAGAAAGAAAAATACCATATAAGATTGCTCATATTTGGAATCTAAAAAACACAAAACAGAAATACAAAACAGAAACAGACTCATAGACATAGAATACAAACTTGTGGTTGCCAAGGGGGCAGGGGGTGGGAAGAGAGAGACTGGGATTTCAAAATGTAGAATAGATAAACAAGATTATACTGTATAGAACAGGGAAATATATACAAGATCTTATGGTAGCTCACAGAGAAAAAAGCAATGATTATATCTATGTTCATGTATAACGAAAAAATTGTGCTCTACACTGGAATTTGACACAACATTGTGAAATGAATATAACTCAATAAAAAATGTTTAAAAAAATCTGAAAAAAATAAAATGAGCATGGATTCCATCTGTTGCCTCTATAAGAAAAGTTTTGAATTCACCCAGAAAACTAGAAGCCTTTGGGATGAAGGGCACCACATAAATGATGGGGAGGCAACCGTCTATGAGTGAATATTGAGGAGTAACTTACAAGACGGTAGGTGGGAACCTGGTAAATTACCTGCATGGCCAGAAACTTTAAAAGGGACACTGGGATATTGGCTAGAAAAGGCAGTGGGAACAATATTTTGCGGTTTCACAGTATAAAACAGAGGACTGAGAGGCTACCGCTGAGAAAATATCAAGAGACATACAGTTATTTCAGACAAACAAGGAGGGAGAGGGACAGTCCTAGGAAAAGGAGGAAGCTGCAGTAGGTTCCTTGGCAGCTGACAGGAAGGCCAAGGTAAAGCAAAGAAGAGGGAGTTGCCTCCTAGGTTGTGCAACTTAACAACGCTGACCATCTTCCCGCCCTTCACAAGGAAGGAAGGTTTAGGAAGACAGGACATATTTCTTCACCAACCTGTAAAGGTATAAGAAACAGCAGGGTGTGTCCTGAAAGGGTAATTTCCCCTTAAGTTTTATTGGGTTCTGGATTCTTGGAGACAATGATGTCGGTGCATATGCAGAAAATACCCGATGGCTTAGGTCGGCAAGTACCGCCCTGGAAACCATTGTGACACTTGCTGAGTCTTCTGTGACGCTGTACGACATCAGCGTGTCATAACTCATCTATTACCTGCCAGGAGCAGTTTTCAACCCCAGGACTGGTGGAGAAGTATGACATGGTTTCATATTTAAATGAACTCTCTTTCAATGTAACCAAATTCCTGGTCCTTATCAATCAACACCTCTTCTCAAAGACAAACCGCATGACAAACCTGCGTGATTCAGCCACAGGGCGAATCAGCCTCAGGCAGGAACTCCCGATACTCCACCTGGGCTGCTCTGTCCCCCGACGTTTCCCTCATGCTCCAGGCTGAGCTTCTTGCTTCTGCTCCTCTAGGGTCGGGCCTCTTTCTCTTTGAGCCCAAAGAAACCCATCCCCCTCCCACTCACAGCCTCCACTTGCTCTGTGATGGTGACATGCGGCCCAACCCTGAACAGAAGCTCCCGGTCCTTCTGTTTGTAGTTTTTCATCCAAGGACTTCTCTCCTGCCACTGCCTTCTGATTTGGACCTCTTCATCAAGACTCAATACTCTACACCCTCCCTCAGCCTTACCTAATCACAGCTCAGGGGTCTTTTTCCTTCAGTCCCATTCAGGTGTTATACCCACAGACAGAGGCGACCTAAGAAGAGCAGAGCCTGGGGGCAGGGGGATCGGCAGAAACAGCTTTCAGTTGTAGAAGACAGATCCCTTCTCCCTTCACAGCGTGTCTCCGTCCCCTGGGCTTCTGGGACCTCACTGTAGGTGACACTTCCTGAGAATGCGTGACGTGCAGAGACAGAGACTCAGCGACAGGACCGTCGACAGTCACGGGGCTGGTGCAGAGAATCAGAACTCACGCCTCCGGACGCTCATCGCATTCTGGTGGGAATGTAACGTGGGGCAGCGGCTGTGTACGGCATTCGGGCAGTTCTTCTAAATCAAACATAGACTTGCCAAAAGACCCAGAGATTTCACTCTTAAGCATATGCCTAAGGTGTGAAAACATAGGTCCACACTGAAATGTCTACATGAGAGTTTATGTCAGCCTAACTCACAAGGCTACACAAGACCCAAAGTAATCCACACATGAACGGATTTGTTTTAAAAGTGGTATATCATACAAAGGAACACTATTTAGTCCTCTAAAGCAATGAAGCACCAATTTATACTCCAACATGAATGAACCTTGAGGATATTATGCTAAGTGAAAGGAGCCTGATACAGTAGGTCACATACTCTGCAATTCCAGTTACAGGAAATATCCGCAATAAATAAACCCACAGAGACAGGAAGCAGATTAGTGGTTTCCAGAGACTGGGGGAGAAGGGAGAACTATGGAAGGACTTTCTTTGGGGAGTGATAAAATGGCTCTGGAATCAGATCGTGCTGGTGGTTGCACAGCCCAATCAAGGTACAAAACACCAGTGATTTGCACATTTTTAAGTGGTGAACCTTACAATACAGACGTCCCTGGGGACCTATGGGGGACTGGATCAAGGACACCCCAGGATTCCCAAGTCCATGAATGCTCAAGGGCCTTGTATAAAATGCCCTAAAGCCTATGTACATTCTCCTTTATGCTTTAAATCATCCTTCAATTTCTGTAATACCTCAGACAATGGGAAAGGTACATCAATAATTATGAATACAATGTAAAATAGTGGCTGGAGTGGGGCAAACACAAGTTCTGCTTTTTAGAATTTTCTGTAATTTTCTTGACATGTATTTTCCAACTGATCGGTTGAATCTGCGGATGCAGGAACAGTGGATATAGAGAGCTGACTGTATGTGCATGATATCCCACTTGGAAAGTCAGTCCGCTGTCCAAACCTCCCACATCTGGTGATAGGGGAGATCCTGGGCCATAAGCCTTGGACATACAGGCTGTCCCCTGCCACTGTCGTGTCTCAGGGTAGAGTCTACTCCGGGGAAAAAACACACTTACTTCTGTCCACCTCTAGTCCCTCTCAGAGTTACTCATTTCTTCCAAATCCAGCTGGATGGAGCCATTTGGGGGAATGGAGGGTGGGCAGGATTTGGTCCTCTCTCTAAGTCACACACATCCCAACTCCATCCCCAACTCCCTGCTCCTGGTTGTCTCTGATTGGAGCCCTAGAGGAGTGTCTGAGCCCCAGCCTCCCCTCCTAGCGACTCTGGGGCCCACAGAGGAGGGTTCTGGGGCTTTCGTGTTTGACCCAGTCCCGCTCCAGCAGATGTTGTGGGAGGATATTAACTCTCTGGAGAGTGCAGAAGAGACAGGTGGCTTCCATTTAAACAGGAGGAGAAATGTCATTTTAAGCCCACAGTGTGTCTAACTTCTGAGCCAGCTACCTGCCTGGACAGCTCGCCTGTGCAATTCATGACCCAGAGAAACCTGGGCTTCAGTTCAACCACTTTGTGCCTCATTCTGTCATCTGTGAAATGGGGAAAACAAAGGGACCAGCCTCAAAAGGTGTTGAAGACGGAAAGGGGTGAAGACATTACCCCACGCAGTAAAAGGCAATATGATTTTGCTACCGAAACACCAGATACATGAAGACACTGAGGCTTCAGTGACAAGGCACGTAACCATGGCATTCAAAGAACACTTTTTCCTCTTTTTTCTCTCAGGCATTAGACTCTGTTGTCCAGACCAAGAATCTGAAGCCGGTGTGCTCAGGGGCACACTGACCAAGACATGTCGTGATCCTGCAGCTCAAACAATTTATTTTTCTGTGTCATCTTTGTGTAAAAATGAGAATACTGCCACCAAATTGGCTCCTGATGGCATCCATGGTTCTTCTCACTGAGAACATGTTAACGCTGCAAGGGAAATGAGCCTCCCTCTGAACTCAGAAATCAGGGAACACTGGGCTTGGCTGCAAGAGGCACAACCGGGAGGACCACTGCCAAGGTCCAGCCGCTAAGGGAAGGCAGATGATGCTTCTTCTCCATCTATGGCTGAGACACCTCGTCCTTATCTCTTACGCTGAGAATTCAAGCTATTTTCTGGTTATAAAGAATAATTCTGAAGGATCTCGATCTCTGAAAAAAACCCTTTCAGAGCATAAAATACAAAATATAAGCTTTTTAATTGTTTACATTTGAAGTGACCATAAAGACATTCAATGTGTAAGAGAAGAAAGAATTTTAAGGGTTCTTTCTGGTTGTGGGTAGTGGCTCGGATCATGGGAAGGCGTTGGAGATAACTGTTTTCTCATTGGTAATAGAAAGGCAGCTACATGTATTTCTTATGAGCCAATGATTGCAGGTCCCAATTTCTGCTGCTGAAAAGGAAATACAGGATTAAAAAAATAATCTTGTCTTTGCTCATGGAGATTTCACCTCAGGAAGGTGACTGTTACTCAGGAAGCTGGTGGTTAGCCTGGTGAAGAAACCAAAGGTTGATTTACTTGAAATTGCAAGTGCTCTGGGCAGTGGGAGGTGCAAGAGGGAGCTATATATTCCCATTTCACCGCTCACCACGCAGACGCCGTAGGCTCCCCGCCCACCTCTGCCTCCTCCAGGATCACAGGTAAGGGCTGCCAGCAGCGCTGCTTCACTGCACGGAGCTCTTCTGAAAGTGATAACAATGATGTGCATCGTCTCATTGGTCTGTTTCATTTTGTCTGATTGTACTTTATTTACTCTGCCAGGGCAATAGGAAAACGCCTTTGTCATCTGATTTACTCTTTAGGAAACTTCTTTATTTCCAAAAAGAATCAAATAATCTATTAGGAGCACATGGGATCGTGGGGTAGCATGTCTGGCACCCACAGATCCTTCAGAAAAAATCAGGGAAGTGCCTCGTGAGACATGGATGCATGTCACCACATCAGTCTTTGTCTCGGTACCTGTTACAATGCATTTTCTACCCAGTCTTAGTACAGTCAGCAAGGATGGAAAGATAAAAGTCTATTTGTTTTTTCACAAAAGTTGTCTTTAAATATTAATTTCCATACTCCTCTAATGATGAAATGTACACAAGTACACTTTAAAAGGCTTGAAAAGTAAAAAGAAGATAAACATTAGTTACCAGAATCCCACAACCCATATACACGGCATGATGACTTTTAAGAAAATTATAGACTAACCTTCCCTTCAGCAAAGTCATTACAAAATGTCACATGCTTTTCCAGGAGCTCCCGACAGCGTCAAGACACCATGGATTCACTCAGTGGACCAATCAGCCACTTTGCAGTCGATCTGTACGAACAGATGAGACAGAGATCAAGAGGGAAGAATATCTTCTATTCCCCGCTCAGCATCATGTCAGCCTTTGGCATGCTTTACTTGGGGTCCCGAGGAAACACTGCTGCACAACTTCAGAAGGTAGGTGGCAGCTTCCTTTACCTGGAACAGTTGGCACTGGTCCGTCTGTTGTCTTGTGTGCAGATGGTCCCAGATCTGGCTGTCCCCAGGGCTCGCACAAAGAGCCACAAGCAGCCGCGTGACTGGGTGGGCCCGGGGTGGTGGGGGACACACGTCTCCCCCAGTGCCCCCCCTCACTTCCCTGAGCCCAGCCCTCCTCTGGGACCCACATGAACCCCTACAACTGCCTCCCAACTAGAGGGGAAGAGCTCAGGTAGAAGTGACACAGTGACCAAACTCCGTGGGAGGCAGCGTGCTCCCTCTGCAGTGAGTGAAAATGAATCAGGATTCTTTGAAGTGGCTGGTGATCAGCCCGCTTTGCTGTGTCATCAAGGAGCAAAATGCTTACACTTTGCTTTACTTTGTTCTTAAGTCTTTGTTTCTTTATTGATTTTTACTTTAGTTTGCTTTGGGCTTTTGTTTTGTTTGTTTTCTTCGGTTCTTTCTTCCTCTGTCTTTCTTTGATGAAGGTGGGTCTTTAGAGTAAAGCTTCTTCGTCCCACTTCCTGTCTCCTGCAGGCCCTTCACTTTAAGGAAGTCGCAGAGAACCCAACAGCAGGAGCCACAGCGGATCCCGTGAGTCCCAGGGCACTTGGGCCTTGAGGGAGGTCACACATCCGAGACGGTCACAGGTTACCCTGGGAATTTCAGATAAACGGAGAAAAGTGTATTTTCAGGGGAATCTTAAGCAAAGTAGATGGGACGGATTGTTTCTCATTTCATATTAGATACTTATTTAATTCATCTGTTTTCCTGAGAGGTGATTAGCCTCTGCTTAACAGCATGTGTTCTGGAGCCCAAAGGTAGCTTCGAATTCCTGCTCTGCTGATCACAAATGGGGAACGTGGCAAAATACAACTACTCTGGGCCTCAGAGACCTCAGCCCAATGAAAGATTTGCTGCTGTACATGCAAACACATGCAAAACATGACAACAGTGCCTGGACAACAAAAAGCCTGCTAGGTGATACATACTGTTATTATATAATAAACATAATGATGGTAATCACAATACATTACTAAAATTACATAATTTTACTTAGCTCATAAATTAAATTAAGAGCAACCATATGTTCAAGTATACTTTGGAAAATGATTAAATGAGAGTTCTGGTGTGCAGCCCAAATGCTCCATAACTTTTAGAGCAAGTAGAGGTTCTGGATTCAGACAGGCTTGAGTTGAAATCTTGGCTCTGCACATTTGTTCTCCAGGGAGAAGTTTTTTAATTATCCAAGCTTTCCTGATTTCATGTCACTTGGACTAAATAAAGAGATGCTGATGGAAAGCCGATAGCAGTGTACCCGCCACACATGGCTCCTCACCCAGACTGTGGTGCTCGTGAGTGAACAGCCATTGAGCACAACCTGTAGGTCTTAGAAGGTAATCCCACCAAGAAGTACAAGGGGCCTTCATGTCACAACATAGGAAATGATGCAAATTAGACACTCCTGTACCACTGGTGACTATTAGGGATGCAGTCTCGTTCTAGCTCTTAGGGTTACCTGGGAAGCCAGATCTGACTGTGAGACAATTAAGGCACAGCCAGCAGTGGAATGGTGCTGCATCTCTGGTTCAAAGGAGAAATGTTTGGAGTATGTTAGAGCAGCAGGAATTTCCGAGAAGGTTGAATGTAAGGATTATGAAGGATATTTGAGGTAAAATACACCAAAATTGAAAAATAACGACAAACATCACAGAGGGGGTGCCAAAATTTAGGCACAGATCTGACAAACTTAGGTGGGTTTAATATTTATATCGAGAGAAACTGATGAGCTCTCGTTTTGATGTTTGAAGGCTGAAAATCCAGAAAATCATCACTTTCAAAAGCTTCTGACTGAATTAAACAAACCCACCGACGCCTATGAGCTGAACGTCGCCAACAGGCTCTATGGCAGAAAGGAGTTTCCCTTCCTTCAGGTGAGTTTCCCTGGCCTGCCCACATCTTTCATTTGCATCCTGTCCTCTGCCCCCCAGTCTCCAAATGGGGGAGGAGTGGCAGGTGAGCCTGGCTGACCCCCACAGAGAGCATTTACCCCAGGGACATCGGGCTCCCGCACCACAACCCACCCGCGGGTTGTCCCAGAGCCTGACCACGCACCAGTGAAGTGGGGTTGGGATGGTCCCACGTCCTCTCTCTGCTCACGACTGAGCAAAATTTAATTTGGGGATGCTTACATAGTTACTCATGAATTACTCTTAATTCCTCCTTTCTTCCTTCCCATGTCAAAGGAATACATGGATAATGTGAAGAAGTTGTACCTAGCCAGTGTGGAATCTGCGGATTTTGCGAATGCTCCAGAAGAAAGTCGAAAGATGATTAATTCCTGGGTGGAAAGACAAACTAATGGTACGTTATGAGAGGGTCACTCACTAAGAATCCCTTTTGAGTCCCCAGGGGGTGTGATCTGCCCCCCAACCTGGACACTGCATGGGGTGCCAGGAGAGGGGTGAGATGAGACTGCAGAGGATGGGGGAGGACGTGCAGATGGTGGGATGGTCCCAGTAAATGTGGACAGAAACAAGGGGACCCAGGAGGGATCCCAGCACCAGCTCCTGGAAACACAGCTGGAGTCTGGGGGTGAAATGTCTTTGTGGATCCCAAGTCTCGGCTCAAGCTTCACTTGATTTCACACTTTTTTCTTTAAGTTAGAGACAATATTAAAAGGATTCCCTTATCCTTTGTTACTTGGGAAACAAGCAGCTCTCCTCTGAACCGTCCTTCTTGTCACCTGTCGCAGAGCTGCATGGCCCGTTGTCCATGCCCACATCCTGCAGGGATGGTCACAGCCATCTCCCCAACCACGGCAGATGTCTGGACAAAGTCTCCATCCTCTGAACCACGTCCTACCTCCATCCCAATTATAGGTCAAACCTACAGCAATTCAAAGTGGAGAATGAAGAGGAAGACACCCTGGGGAATGGTGTTAGGGTCCATGTCATTCATCCTGAAGAGCATTCAGGCCTATTTCCTCTGAGTCAAATGTGGGGGATAAAAAGGGCATAAAGAAAAAGAGAGAGAGAGGAAGGAAGGAAGAAAAAGAAAGAGAGGAAAGAAAGGAAGAAAGAGAGGAAAGAAAGGAAGGAAAGGAAGAAAGAAACAAAGAAAGGAAGAGAGAAGTTATTAAGAAAAGAAGAGTAGAACAAAATCGGATGAAACAAGAGAGGAAAGCAGGTGTTGAGGGCACCAGGAGGAAGGATACATTGAGAGAGGGAGGAAATTGAATCCTGGAAAGATCAGCTGAAATCACTTCATCCACATTCAGTGTGAGATGACGGATGTCACCACAGACAGAGACTGAACAGCTTCCCAGTCACAAGAAGGGGTCTCCATGAGGGTACCTTCATCAGGCTGGTGACTCGGGGAAATGGCACCTTATGAACTTTTGGGCATGGTGTCCCTAATATGGTGACTTGTGTGAATGTTTAATGATTAGTTGTAACTTTCAAAGCATCTTCAAGAAAAACAACTTGTGCATTCAGGAAGACCTTCCATTTTCTTTCTTTGCAGGAAAAATCAAGGATCTATTTCTCAACGATTCTATTGACAGCTCCACCATTCTGGTGCTGGTGAACGCCATCTATTTCAAAGGGCAGTGGCACCGGAAATTTAAGGAAGAAAACACTGTCGAGGAAAAATTTTGGCTGAGCAAGGTATTGTGTATACTTATATTCTTTTTAAAAAATTTTTTTTCTATTTTTTTTTAATGAAGAGAGGGAATTAGATGTATTTATTTATTCTTGGAGGAGGTACTGAGGATTGAATCCAGAACCTCATGCATGCTAAACATGGGCTCTACCACTTGAGCTATACCCTCCCTTTATAATTTATTTTCATAACATAATACAGCTCTAGCTGAAATGTGAAATATACATACATAATGATTAATGTACAACTGCACATAGAAAATCAAATTTGTCAAGGCTCTCTTTCCTTACGTAATTATTTTTTCTTTAATTACTTGGGGATCCTTATAGAAACTCTTGTCTGTAACTCACAGATGTCCCAAATCATCTCTTAGAAGGAGGATGGGTTAGGTATCTCAATAATATTCTCTTTTTTTTTTTTTTTTTTTTTTGACTTGTGTTCACTTGGCACTTGTTTCCACATTAATTTCTTGCAGGATAGAAGCAAATCTGTGCAGATGATGAAAGAAACCAACGACTTCAATTTCACCTCCCTGGAGGACATGCAAGTCAAGATCCTGGAAATACCGTACAAAGGCGCGGAGCTAAGCATGATGCTGCTGCTGCCCAATGAAGTAGATGGTCTGCAGAAGGTAAAGCCGTGCACCTCCAAGTCTTCCTACTTTTGCTTCGATTCCTAGCAATGCAAACAAAATAGGCTGTTCATACATTGGTGGTGCTGGCTGGCAGAGATCCAGCACAGAAGAAACAAATAAAAAAATTCCTTATGGATCACAGTATGATAGGAAGAATATATAGAAATTCTGTCCATCACAGGTCACATTAATATTCTGATGAAACTATGGAATGTCAGTTCACAAAACTATGTACCTAGGCGCACACCTTAATGTTTTGCAGCCATA
Source organism: Camelus ferus (assembly GCF_009834535.1). Lineage (NCBI taxonomy): Eukaryota > Metazoa > Chordata > Mammalia > Artiodactyla > Camelidae > Camelus > Camelus ferus. The sequence continues at coordinate 25,574,263 of NC_045725.1, forward strand.
ACAACCTGCAATATATTCCAGTCCACTCATTTAAACAGGAAAATAACACTCACATGTAGGGGACAGATGGAAATGTTTGCAAGTTCATTCACAAACAAGACAAGGAAATGGAAATAACACAGGTGACATATTGCATACTAAGTCACATAAAATTTTAGTTTTGTAGACTGTGGGCAACTAGATTTATTTTGATCCCCACTTTTCGATTTTAAATTATTCTGTTCCAAGGAGCCCAAAAGTCACTCAGAGCCTCACTGCTTGCAGTAAAAAAAATAATAATAAAAATAATAATAATAATAATTAGAGAATGTTCCTATTCTCATGTTATAATAGTTAAAATTAATATGTAAAAATGGCAATATACAATGCCAATATCTTACATATAAAGGACATTCTGTTAATGGTCGTCTGCAGTTACTGGAGTAGCTGCTGCTGACGCTGACGTGGCAGTGAGCTTGCCACACTCAGAGTGTGTACGGAGTGACACTGGCAACCGGAAGTCCTCGGGGCAAGTCCTGTGGCAATAAGTGTGAACAAACATCAGAGTACTCTTGCTCCAGCTCTGCGGTCCCCATTATCCGGGACCCCGGGAACCCCAGTTCTAGGATTTAGCCTATGGCAACAAGTCTAAATGAGGCAAACGCTTTTGGACAGAAGTGGCTCAAAATAATGAAAAATTTTAAACAAGGAACAATGGTACACGTTTGTATTACCAGTAGTTTAGCTTAGGGATTGACACGCAGTAAATGTAAATTCAAATAGATGTTCATTAAATAAAGATATATACACTGAGTATGAATTAAATGAAGTATCATGTAACAATTTAAACCTGATTAGAGAAATATATATCTCTACGGGAAAAGTTTACAAGTAGGTCAAGCAAGAGAAAAGAACAAAAGTAGGATGTAAGCTATGAATGCACAAGTAAAATTTTATGAAGGAAAGGACATTAACAAAGAAGTCTTTCAAAATGAGGCGTGTCACACATCCAGAGCATGAGAATTGAACAGTTCATCTTTTACAAAATAATTTTATTTAATCATTCTGTTGCTGCATATATGTATATATTTATATATTTATACCTATATACCATGTATAGATATTTATAACTAATTATGTGTACACATATAGATAAAAATAGCTAAGTCATGAACATGTAAGATCTTTTATTTGATTATATAATATATTTTCAAGTCTATGTTACTTTTACCTCCTCAGATTAAATCTAATGAAGTGAATCTCCTGTACTTACACTTACTGTTAAGATAAAAGTTCCCTACACGTTACAATCCAGTGTTAAGCTGGGCTCCATGTTATTGTTTTCCATCGTTTTAGCTTGAAGATAAACTCACTGCTGAGAAATTATTAGAGTGGACGAGCTCACAGAATATGTGGAAGAGTCAAGTGGATTTACACTTACCTCGGTTCAAAGTGGAAGAGACCTATGACCTCAAGGACATGCTGGTAGCCCTGGGGGTGGTGGATGCCTTCAGTTCACAGGATGCTGACCTCTCGGGCATGACCAGGAAACACAGGCTGGCGGTGTCTAAAGCCTTGCACAAGTCCTTTGTGGAGGTGAATGAGGAGGGCACGGAGGCCGCAGCGGCCACAGGCATAGTAATTCGTGAAACTGCAGCATTACATTATGAACGTTTCCATTGTGATCACGCTTTCCTGTTCTTCATCAGACACAACAAGACCAACAGCATCCTCTTCTTGGGCAGAGTCTCTTCCCCTTAAATGTGATTACCCTTGCACGGCCCTAGGGGCACATGCACAGAGTCCTTCTGATACACTCATTGCTGGAAGCAACAGGTTCTCCTCGATGTGTTTCCCTTTCCAACCTCACGGTCACCACTAAGAATCTAACCATTGAAATAGCATGTCTGTCTGTCTCTCTCTTTCTACAATCACATGTTGGCCTACTTTATGATATTTTCCCTTTGGACAAAATGTCCAAGCTATGATAAAAGTGTATTTCAATGCCCTCCTCACCTAAATTTGAAACATCATATCTGCTATTTCAAAAATTATAGCTACTATTCAAATTCGTTCACCTAGATACCCACATTTATTTAAATTTAGGTGATATGTGGGACCCTTATGTGTGTAAATTTTTGATTTTATGAAATACAATATCAATAAAACAATGACTTATTCAAATTACTTGTTGCTTTTCTTTTTTGCTTTCTTTATTTTCAACAAAGTGCAACTGGCCTGCCCCACACAGGAACGACAATTTGTAAACATGCTATCATATAAAAGAAAAAGATGAAATAGGAGTAGAACATGAGGTGGCAGAGGTAGGCTGGACCATAATATGGCACGCTTTGTAGCCACGTTAAGAACTTTGCATTCCATCCTTAAGTAAATGAAAAGACACTGAAGGTTTTGTTTGTTTTCCAAAAGGAGAAAGAGATCATATCTGCAACTTTAAAGTACACATCTACTTATTATGATGTAAATGGATGAGAAGAAAGAACAGTGTGGATACAGTGAAATTATTAGTAAACCATTAGAATGTCAGGAGTGGAATGAGACAAATATTTGGGGAGTGAAATTCACCACCCCAAAATGTGTCTATATGGCGTGAGGATTAATTTAGGCTGATCATTTTTAAGAAACAGAAGAGCAAGAAGCCTCTTACTTGTTCTATAAGAACCCATTTGTATTTCTATAATACAAGACATTATAAACATCCAAAATACGTATTATCTTTCTCATTGTGTTTAGTGCAGTGTAGGCCATTCAACAATTATTCTGTACCAGTTGTGTGCCACACTGGACTAGGCAATGGGTTCTCAGATGTAGTGTGGA
>NC_045725.1:25577179-25636994 GCF_009834535.1 Camelus ferus
TTCAACAAATATTCACTTCTGAGTTCTTAGCATGTGAATTACACATCTTTAATAACCCATTGAAGACACATTGTCACCTTAAAGCATTTACTCAGATTTTGCAGCGTTTTCAAACACCAGTTTCCAAACTGAGGCAGATTTTTCAGTAAAATGCTCCTGGAGCGTGTTCTAACCAATAGATATGTCATTTACATAGGTTTGCCTCACCGTTACGTACAAGTTCCGAACGCGCAACACACATCATGGATTTGACAACTTTTAATGAGTTGTGTACATGTGTATTACAAACTTTCATCCACCATACAAGGCATATTTCAACTCGAAAACATTAACACTGTGAGTTCGCGAGCATATTTCCTAATTAGCAGGTTTCGATATCAGGCAGTTTTTCAAAGGAAAAAACTGTTGGAGCGTGTTCTAACCCATAGATATGTAAATACATAGATTCTCCCGCTGTGAAATTTCGTGTTTTGAACACGCTTCATGCAGAAAAGATTCGACAAATATACACTACCGAGTTGTTTGCATGTGGATTACAGGGCTTTCATCACTTAGAAGGCATATTGTTGCTTAGAAGTATTTTCTCTGATTTCACATAGCTTTTCAAACGCCAGTTTCGAACATGAGGCAGATTTCATGGGAAAAACTTCTTGGAGCGGGTTCTAACCAATAGACATGTAATTTACATGGATTCGCTCACCGTGAAATTCCGTGTTCTGAACACGCTACATGCATCTCGGATGCGACAAATATTCACTACAGAGTTGTTAGCAAGTGGATTACAGCACTTTCATCCACCATACAAGGCTTACTGACACTTTGAAGAATTTTCTCAGATTTTTGAGTTTAGTTTTATGCCAGTTTTGAAAATGAGGCAGATTTGGCAGAAAAAAGCTCTTGGAGGCAGTTCTACCCAAAAGATATGTAATTTACCTAGTTTCAATCACCGTGACATTCTGTGGTCTGCACACGTTACATGCACCACGGATTCAACAAACATTTATAATGAGTTGTGAACATGTGTATTACCGAACTTCATCCACAATTCATGGCATATTTACAACTAGAAACATTAACTCTGAATTTGCAGCTTTTTCCTAATGCCAGTTTTGAAATTCAGGCCGTTTTTTCAGAAAAAAATTTTTGGATTGGATTCTAACCAATAGGCGTGTAATTAACATAGATTCCATTGCCGGCATTTTCCGTGATACGATCACCCTGCATGCATAACGCTTTCTACAAATATTCACCACAGATTTGTTTGCATGTTTTTTACGATCTTCCATCACAATACAAGGCATATTGACACTTTGAAGCTTTATCTCTGATTTTGCAGAGATTTTCAAACGCCAGTTTCAAAAATGAGGCAGATTTCGCAGAAAATTCTCTTGGAGCGAATTCTACCCAAGACACATGTATTTTACATAGATTCGCTCACCGTGATATTCTGTGTTCCGAACATGCTTCACGTATCTCGGATTCAACAAATATTCACTACAGAGTTGTTAGCATGTGGATTACCGAACTTTCATCCACCATAAAAGGCAGATTTACACCGAAAATCTAGTAATCTGTTTTCGCATGGTTTTCCTTACGCCAGTTTCGAAAATCAGGCCGATTTCTCAGGAAAAATCTCTTGGAGTGATTTCTAACCAAGAGAAATGTAATTTACATAAATTCCCTGGCCATGAAATTCCGTGTTCCGAACATGCTACATTCATAAACGTTTCGACAAATAGTCACTACAAATTTGTTAGCATGTGGATTACCGAACTTTCATCACAATACACTGAATATTGATTCATAGAAGTATTTTCTCAAATTTTCCAGAGTTTTTCAAACGCCAGTTTCAAAAAAGACGAAGTTTTCGCAGAAAAACTCTCTCGGAGCGAGTTCTACCCAATAGAGAAGTAATTTACATTGTTTCAATCACCGTGAATTTCCACGTTCTGAACACGGTACATGCATCACGAATTAGAAAAAGATTCTTTAATATGTTGTGAAAATGTGGATTACCGAACTTTCTTGCAACATATAGGCACATTTACACCTACAAATATTTACTCTCGTTTTGCAGCTTTTTCCAAGCTTCAGATTCGATAATCATGCAATTTTCGCAGAAAAATCCTCTTCTAGCTCGTTCTACTCAATAGAATTGTAATTTACATAGTTTCATTACCGTGAAATTCCGTTTTCCAAAAGCGCTACATGAATCACGGTTTAAAAAATCATTACTACACTGTAATTACCATGTGGATTACCGGACTTTCATTCACCATTCAAGGCATATTGACACTTAGAAGCATTTTCTCAGATTTCACAGGGTTCTCCTAATGGCAGTTTTCAAAATGAGGCACATTTCGCAGAAAAATTCTCTTCAAGCGAGTCCTACCCAATAGACATGTAACTTACAATGTTTCCTTTACTCTGACATTCCGTATTCTGAACACATTAAATGCATCACGAGGTCGACAAACATTCTTTAATGAGTGTGAGCATGTGGATTATCGATTTTTCAACCACAATACAAGGCATATTTACACCTAGAAACATTTATTTAGATTTCGCAGGTTTTCCTAAAGTTAGTTACGAAAATCAGGTAGTTTTCGCAGAAAAATTCTCATGGTGCATGTTCTATCCAATAGATATCTCATCTTCGAAGATACCGTCACCGTAACTTTCTGTGTTCCGAAAACGTTACATGCACCACGGATTCAACAAATATTCACTGCTGAGTTCTTAGCATGTGAATTACACATCTTTAATAACCCATTGAAGACATATTGTCACCTTAAAGCATTTACTCAGATTTTGCAGCGTTTTCAAAACACCAGTTTCCAAACTGAGGCAGATTTTTCAGTAAAATGCTCCTGGAGCGTGTTCTAACCAATAGATATGTCATTTACATAGTTTGCCTCACCGTGAGAGTCCGTGTTCCGAACACGCTACATACATCACGGATTTGACAAACATTTTTAATGAGTTGTGTACATGTGTATTTCAGAACTTTCATGCACCATACAAGGCATATTTTCACCTAGAAACTTTAACTGTGAGTTCGCAGCATTTTCCTAATAGCGGTTTCGAAAATCAGGCAGTTTTCAAAGGAAAAAACTGTTGGAGCGTGTTCTACCCAATAGATATGTAAATTACATAGATTCTCCTGCTGTGAAATTACGTGTTTCGAACACGCTACATGCAGAAAAGATTCGACAAAAATACACTACAGAGTTGTTTGCATGTGGATTACAGGACTTTCATCACAATAGAAGGCATATTGATGCTTAGAAGTATTTTCTCTGATATCACACAGCTTTCGAAACGCCAGTTTCGAAAATGAGGCAGATTTCACGGCAAAAACCTCTTGGAGCTGGTTCAAACCAATAGAATGTAATTTACATGGATTCGCTCACCGTGAAATTCCGTGTTCCGAACACGCTACATGCATCTCGAATGCGACAAATATTCACTACATAGTTGTTAGCATGTGGATTACAGCACTTTCATCTACCATACAAGGCTTCCTGAGACTTTGAAGAATTTTCTCAGATTTCGCAGGTTAGTTTTATTGCCAGATTTGAAAATGAGGCAGATTTGGCAGAAAAATGCTCTTGGAGCCAGTTCTAGCCAAAAGATATGTAATTTACCTAGTTTCAATCACCGTGACATTCCGTGTTCTGAACACGTTACATGCACCACGATTTCAACAAACATTCCTTAATGAGTTGTGAACATGTGTATTACCGAACTTCATCCACCATACATGGCATATTTACAACTAGAAACATTAACTCTGAATTTGCACCTTTTTTCTAATGCCAGTTTCGAAATTGACGAAGTTTTCACAGAAAAACCTCTCGGAGCGAGTTCTACACAATAGAGACGTAATTTACATTGTTTCAATCACCGTGAAATTCCACGTTCTGAACACGGTACATGCATCACGGATTAGAAAAAGATTCTTTAATATGTTGTGAAAATGTGGATTAACGATCTTTCTTGCAACATAAAGGCACATTTACACCTACAAATATTTACTCTCGTTTTGCAGCTTTTTCCAAACTTCAGATTCGATAATCATGCAATTTTCGCAGAAAAATCCTCTTCTAGCTCGTTGTACTCAATAGAATTGTAATTTACATAGTTTCATTACCGTGAAATTCCGTTTTCCAAAAGCGCTACATGAATCACGGTTTAAAAATCATTACTACACTGTAATTACCATGTGGATTACCGGACTTTCATTCACCATTCAAGGCATATTGACACTTAGAAGCATTTTCTCAGATTTCACAGGGTTCTCCTAATGGCAGTTTTCAAAATGAGGCACATTTCGCAAAAAAATTCTCTTCAAGCGAGTTCTACCCAATAGACATATAACTTAAATTGTTTCCTTCACTACGACATTCCGTATTCCGAACACTTTACATGCATCACGAATTCGACAAACATTCTTTAATGAGTGTGAGCATGTGGATTACCAAACTTTCATCCACCATACAAGGCATATTTACACCTAGAAGTTGTTATTCTGATTTCGCAGGTTTTTCCTAACATCCAGTTTTGAAAATCATGAAATTTTTACAGAAACATTCAATTCAAGCGAGTTCTATCCAGTAGAATTGTTATTTTCAGAGCTTCACTCACCGAGACATTCCGTGTTCCGAAAACGTTACATTCATCATGGCTTCGACAAACATTATTTAATGACCGTGAGCATGTGGATTACCGATTTTTCAACCACAATACAAGGCATATTTACACCTAGAAACATTTACTTAGATTTCGCAGGTTTTCCTAACGTCAGTTACGAAAATCAGGCAGTTTTTGCTGAAAAATTCTCTTGGTGCATGTTCTATCCAATAGATATCTCATCTTCATAGATACCGTCACCGTAACATTCTGTGTTCTGAAAACGTTACATGCAACATGGATTCAACAAATATTCACTTCTGAGTTCTTAGCATGTGAATTACACATCTTTAATAACCCATTGAAGACACATTGTCACCTTAAAGCATTTACTCAGATTTTGCAGCGTTTTCATAACAGCAGTTTCCAAACTGAGGCAGATTTTTCAGTAAAATGCTCCTGGAGCGTGTTCTAACCAATAGATATGTCATTTACATAGTTTGCCTCACCGTGACTGTCCATGTTCCGAACGCGCTACACACATCACGGATTTGACAAACATTTTAATGAGTTGTGTACATGTGTATTACAAAACTTTCATCCACCATACAAGGCATATTTACACCTAGAAACATTAACACTGAGCTCGCATATATTTCCTAATTGCAGTTTCGAATATCAGGCATTTTTCAAAGGAAAAAACTGTTGGAGCGTGTTCTACAAAATAGATATGTAAATTACATAGATTCTCCCCCTGTGAAATTACATGTTTCGAACATGCTACATGCAGAATATATTCGACAAATATACACTACAGATTTGTTTGCATGTGGATTACAGGACTTTCTCACTATAGAAGGCATATAGATGCTTAGAAGCATTTTCTATTATTTCAGAGATTTTCAAACGCCAGTTTCGAAAATGAGGCAGATTTCACGCAAGAAACCTCTTAGAGCGGGTTCTAACCAATAGACATGTAATTTACATGGATTCGCTCACCATCTAATTCCGTGTTCTGAACACGCTACATGCATCTCGGATGCGAAAAATATTCACTACAGAGTTGTTAGCATGTGGATTACAGCCCTTTCATCCACCATACAAGGCTTACTGACACTTTGAAGAATTTTCTCAGATTTCACACTTTAGTTTGAACTCCAGTATTGAAAATGAGGCAGATTTGGCAGAAAAATGCTCTTGGAGCCAGTTCTACCCAAAATATATGTAATTTACCTACTTTCAATCACCGTGACATTCCGTGTTCTGCACACGTTATATGCACCACGGATTCAACAATCATTCTTTAATGAGTTGTGAACATGTGTATTAACGAACTTTAATGCACCTTACAGTGCATATTTATACATAGAAATTTTATTCTGATTTAGTAGTATTCTCCTAATGTCAGTCTCTAAAATCATGCAGTTTCCACAGAAAAATCCTCTTGGAGCGAGTTCTACCCAATAGACATGCAATTTACATAGAACCCGTCATCGTGAAATTCCATGTTCCGAAAAAGCTACATGCATCACGGATTCGACAAATATTCACTACAGAGTTGTTAGCATAAGGATTACCGAACTTTCATCCACCATAAAAGCCATGTTGACAATTTGAAGCATTTTCTCACATTTCGAAAGTTTTTCCTAATGCCAGTTTGGAAAAGGAGGCAGATTTGGCAGAAAAATTCTCGTGGAGCGAGTACTTCCCAATAGAAATGTAATTTACATAGTTTCCCTCACAGTGACATTCCATTTTCCGAACACGCTACATGCATCCAGGTTTCAACAAACTTTCTCGAATGAGTTGTGAACATGTAGATTACAGAACTTTCATCCACCATACATGGTATATTTACAACTAGAAACATGAAATGTGAGTTCGCAGCATTTTCCTTATAGCAGTTTTGAAAATCAGGCAGTTTTCAAAGGAAAAAACTGTTGGAGCGTGTTCTACCCAATAGATATGTAAATTACATAGATTCTCCCGCTGTGAAATTTCGTGTTTTGAACACGCTTCATGCAGAAAAGATTTCGACAAATATACACTACCGAGTTGTTTGCATGTGGATTACAGGGCTTTCATCACTTTAGAAGGCATATTGTTGCTTAGAAGTATTTTCTCTGATTTCACATAGCTTTTCAAACGCCAGTTTCGAACATGAGGCAGATTTCATGGGAAAAACTTCTTGGAGCGGGTTCTAACCAATAGACATGTAATTTACATGGATTCGCTCACCGTGAAATTCCGTGTTCTGAACACGCTACATGCATCTCGGATGCGACAAATATTCACTACAGAGTTGTTAGCAAGTGGATTACAGCACTTTCATCCACCATACAAGGCTTACTGACACTTTGAAGAATTTTCTCAGATTTTTGAGTTTAGTTTTATGCCAGTTTTGAAAATGAGGCAGATTTGGCAGAAAAAAGCTCTTGGAGGCAGTTCTACCCAAAAGATATGTAATTTACCTAGTTTCAATCACCGTGACATTCTGTGGTCTGCACACGTTACATGCACCACGGATTCAACAAACATTTATAATGAGTTGTGAACATGTGTATTACCGAACTTCATCCACAATTCATGGCATATTTACAACTAGAAACATTAACTCTGAATTTGCAGCTTTTTCCTAATGCCAGTTTTGAAATTCAGGCCGTTTTTTCAGAAAAAAATTTTTGGATTGGATTCTAACCAATAGGCGTGTAATTAACATAGATTCCATTGCCGGCATTTTCCGTGATACGAATCACCCTGCATGCATAACGCTTTCTACAAATATTCACCACAGATTTGTTTGCATGTTTTTTACGATCTTCCATCACAATACAAGGCATATTGACACTTTGAAGCTTTATCTCTGATTTTGCAGAGATTTTCAAACGCCAGTTTCAAAAATGAGGCAGATTTCGCAGAAAATTCTCTTGGAGCGAATTCTACCCAAGACACATGTATTTTACATAGATTCGCTCACCGTGATATTCTGTGTTCCGAACATGCTTCACGTATCTCGGATTCAACAAATATTCACTACAGAGTTGTTAGCATGTGGATTACCGAACTTTCATCCACCATAAAAGGCAGATTTACACCGAAAATCTAGTAATCTGTTTTCGCATGGTTTTCCTTACGCCAGTTTCGAAAATCAGGCCGATTTCTCAGGAAAAATCTCTTGGAGTGATTTCTAACCAAGAGAAATGTAATTTACATAAATTCCCTGGCCATGAAATTCCGTGTTCCGAACATGCTACATTCATAAACGTTTCGACAAATAGTCACTACAAATTTGTTAGCATGTGGATTACCGAACTTTCATCACAATACACTGAATATTGATTCATAGAAGTATTTTCTCAAATTTTCCAGAGTTTTTCAAACGCCAGTTTCAAAAAAGACGAAGTTTTCGCAGAAAAACTCTCTCGGAGCGAGTTCTACCCAATAGAGAAGTAATTTACATTGTTTCAATCACCGTGAATTTCCACGTTCTGAACACGGTACATGCATCACGAATTAGAAAAAGATTCTTTAATATGTTGTGAAAATGTGGATTACCGAACTTTCTTGCAACATATAGGCACATTTACACCTACAAATATTTACTCTCGTTTTGCAGCTTTTTCCAAGCTTCAGATTCGATAATCATGCAATTTTCGCAGAAAAATCCTCTTCTAGCTCGTTCTACTCAATAGAATTGTAATTTACATAGTTTCATTACCGTGAAATTCCGTTTTCCAAAAGCGCTACATGAATCACGGTTTAAAAAATCATTACTACACTGTAATTACCATGTGGATTACCGGACTTTCATTCACCATTCAAGGCATATTGACACTTAGAAGCATTTTCTCAGATTTCACAGGGTTCTCCTAATGGCAGTTTTCAAAATGAGGCACATTTCGCAGAAAAATTCTCTTCAAGCGAGTCCTACCCAATAGACATGTAACTTACAATGTTTCCTTTACTCTGACATTCCGTATTCTGAACACATTAAATGCATCACGAGGTCGACAAACATTCTTTAATGAGTGTGAGCATGTGGATTATCGATTTTTCAACCACAATACAAGGCATATTTACACCTAGAAACATTTATTTAGATTTCGCAGGTTTTCCTAAAGTTAGTTACGAAAATCAGGTAGTTTTCGCAGAAAAATTCTCATGGTGCATGTTCTATCCAATAGATATCTCATCTTCGAAGATACCGTCACCGTAACTTTCTGTGTTCCGAAAACGTTACATGCACCACGGATTCAACAAATATTCACTGCTGAGTTCTTAGCATGTGAATTACACATCTTTAATAACCCATTGAAGACATATTGTCACCTTAAAGCATTTACTCAGAATTGCAGCGTTTTCAAAACACCAGTTTCCAAACTGAGGCAGATTTTTCAGTAAAATGCTCCTGGAGCGTGTTCTAACCAATAGATATGTCATTTACATAGTTTGCCTCACCGTGACAGTCCGTGTTCCGAACACGCTACATACATCACGGATTTGACAAACATTTTAATGAGTTGTGTACATGTGTATTTACAGAACTTTCATGCACCATACAAGGCATATTTACACCTAGAAACTTTAACACTGTGAGTTCGCAGCATATTTCCTAATAGCAGTTTCGAAAATCAGGCAGTTTTTCAAAGGAAAAAACTGTTGGAGCGTGTTCTACCAAATAGATATGTAAATTACATAGATTCTCCTGCTGTGAAATTACGTGTTTCGAACACGCTACATGCAGAATAGATTCGACAAATATACACTACAGAGTTGTTTGCATGTGGATTACAGGACTTTCATCACTATAGAAGGCATATTAATGCTTAGAAGTATTTTTCTACCCATAGATATGTTAAACTTACTAGATTCTCCCGCTGTGAAATTTCGTGTTCTTGAACACGCTTCATGCAGAAAAGTTTCGACAAATATACACTACCGAGTTGTTTGCATGTGGATTACAGGGCTTTCATCACTTTAGAAGGCATATTGTTGCTTAGGAAGTATTTTCCTCTGATTTCACATAGCTTTTCAAACGCCAGTTTCGACATGAGGCAGATTTCATGGGAAAAACTTCTTGGAGCGGGTTCTAACCAATAGACATGTAAATTTACATGGATTCGCTCACCGTGAAATTCCGTGTTCCGAACACGCTACATGCATCTTGGATGCGACAAATATTCACTACAGAGTTGTTAGCAAGTGGATTACAGCACTTTCATCCACCATACAAGGCTTACTGACACTTTGAAGAATTTTCTCAGATTTTTGAGTTTAGTTTTATGCCAGTTTTGAAAATGAGGCAGATTTGGCAGAAAAAAGCTCTTGGAGGCAGTTCTACCCAAAAGATATGTAATTTACCTAGTTTCAATCACCGTGACATTCTGTGGTCTGCACACGTTACATGCACCACGGATTCAACAAACATTTATAATGAGTTGTGAACATGTGTATTACCGAACTTCATCCACAATTCATGGCATATTTACAACTAGAAACATTAACTCTGAATTTGCAGCTTTTTCCTAATGCCAGTTTTGAAATTCAGGCCGTTTTTTCAGAAAAAAATTTTTGGATTGGATTCTAACCAATAGGCGTGTAATTAACATAGATTCCATTGCCGGCATTTTCCGTGATACGATCACCCTGCATGCATAACGCTTTCTACAAAATATTCACCACAGATTTGTTTGCATGTTTTTTACGATCTTCCATCACAATACAAGGCATATTGACACTTTGAAGCTTTATCTCTGATTTTGCAGAGATTTTCAAACGCCAGTTTCAAAAATGAGGCAGATTTCGCAGAAAATTCTCTTGGAGCGAATTCTACCCAAGACACATGTATTTTACATAGATTCGCTCACCGTGATATTCTGTGTTCCGAACATGCTTCACGTATCTCGGATTCAACAAATATTCACTACAGAGTTGTTAGCATGTGGATTACCGAACTTTCATCCACCATAAAAGGCAGATTTACACCGAAAATCTAGTAATCTGTTTTCGCATGGTTTTCCTTACGCCAGTTTCGAAAATCAGGCCGATTTCTCAGGAAAAATCTCTTGGAGTGATTTCTAACCAAGAGAAATGTAATTTACATAAATTCCCTGGCCATGAAATTCCGTGTTCCGAACATGCTACATTCATAAACGTTTCGACAAATAGTCACTACAAATTTGTTAGCATGTGGATTACCGAACTTTCATCACAATACACTGAATATTGATTCATAGAAGTATTTTCTCAAATTTTCCAGAGTTTTTCAAACGCCAGTTTCAAAAAAGACGAAGTTTTGGCAGAAAAACTCTCTCGGAGCGAGTTCTACCCAATAGAGAAGTAATTTACATTGTTTCAATCACCGTGAATTTCCACGTTCTGAACACGGTACATGCATCACGAATTAGAAAAAGATTCTTTAATATGTTGTGAAAATGTGGATTACCGAACTTTCTTGCAACATATAGGCACATTTACACCTACAAATATTTACTCTCGTTTTGCAGCTTTTTCCAAGCTTCAGATTCGATAATCATGCAATTTTCGCAGAAAAATCCTCTTCTAGCTCGTTCTACTCAATAGAATTGTAATTTACATAGTTTCATTACCGTGAAATTCCGTTTTCCAAAAGCGCTACATGAATCACGGTTTAAAAAATCATTACTACACTGTAATTACCATGTGGATTACCGGACTTTCATTCACCATTCAAGGCATATTGACACTTAGAAGCATTTTCTCAGATTTCACAGGGTTCTCCTAATGGCAGTTTTCAAAATGAGGCACATTTCGCAGAAAAATTCTCTTCAAGCGAGTCCTACCCAATAGACATGTAACTTACAATGTTTCCTTTACTCTGACATTCCGTATTCTGAACACATTAAATGCATCACGAGGTCGACAAACATTCTTTAATGAGTGTGAGCATGTGGATTATCGATTTTTCAACCACAATACAAGGCATATTTACACCTAGAAACATTTATTTAGATTTCGCAGGTTTTCCTAAAGTTAGTTACGAAAATCAGGTAGTTTTCGCAGAAAAATTCTCATGGTGCATGTTCTATCCAATAGATATCTCATCTTCGAAGATACCGTCACCGTAACTTTCTGTGTTCCGAAAACGTTACATGCACCACGGATTCAACAAATATTCACTGCTGAGTTCTTAGCATGTGAATTACACATCTTTAATAACCCATTGAAGACATATTGTCACCTTAAAGCATTTACTCAGATTTTGCAGCGTTTTCAAAACACCAGTTTCCAAACTGAGGCAGATTTTTCAGTAAAATGCTCCTGGAGCGTGTTCTAACCAATAGATATGTCATTTACATAGTTTGCCTCACCGTGAGAGTCCGTGTTCCGAACACGCTACATACATCACGGATTTGACAAACATTTTTAATGAGTTGTGTACATGTGTATTTCAGAACTTTCATGCACCATACAAGGCATATTTACACCTAGAAACTTTAACTGTGAGTTCGCAGCATTTTCCTAATAGCGGTTTCGAAAATCAGGCAGTTTTCAAAGGAAAAAACTGTTGGAGCGTGTTCTACCCAATAGATATGTAAATTACATAGATTCTCCTGCTGTGAAATTACGTGTTTCGAACACGCTACATGCAGAAAAGATTCGACAAAAATACACTACAGAGTTGTTTGCATGTGGATTACAGGACTTTCATCACAATAGAAGGCATATTGATGCTTAGAAGTATTTTCTCTGATATCACACAGCTTTCGAAACGCCAGTTTCGAAAATGAGGCAGATTTCACGGCAAAAACCTCTTGGAGCTGGTTCAAACCAATAGAATGTAATTTACATGGATTCGCTCACCGTGAAATTCCGTGTTCCGAACACGCTACATGCATCTCGAATGCGACAAATATTCACTACATAGTTGTTAGCATGTGGATTACAGCACTTTCATCTACCATACAAGGCTTCCTGAGACTTTGAAGAATTTTCTCAGATTTCGCAGGTTAGTTTTATTGCCAGATTTGAAAATGAGGCAGATTTGGCAGAAAAATGCTCTTGGAGCCAGTTCTAGCCAAAAGATATGTAATTTACCTAGTTTCAATCACCGTGACATTCCGTGTTCTGAACACGTTACATGCACCACGATTTCAACAAACATTCCTTAATGAGTTGTGAACATGTGTATTACCGAACTTCATCCACCATACATGGCATATTTACAACTAGAAACATTAACTCTGAATTTGCAGCTTTTTTCTAATGCCAGTTTCGAAATTGACGAAGTTTTCACAGAAAAACCCTCTCGGAGCGAGTTCTACACAATAGAGACGTAATTTACATTGTTTCAATCACCGTGAAATTCCACGTTCTGAACACGGTACATGCATCACGGATTAGAAAAAGATTCTTTAATATGTTGTGAAAATGTGGATTAACGAATCTTTCTTGCAACATATAGGCACATTTACACCTACAAATATTTACTCTCGTTTTGCAGCTTTTTCCAAACTTCAGATTCGATAATCATGCAATTTTCTCAGAAAAATCCTCTTCTAGCTCGTTGTACTCAATAGAATTGTAATTTACATAGTTTCATTACCGTGAAATTCCGTTTTCCAAAGCGCTACATGAATCACGGTTTAAAAAATCATTACTACACTGTAATTACCATGTGGATTACCGGACTTTCATTCACCATTCAAGGCATATTGACACTTAGAAGCATTTTCTCAGATTTCACAGGGTTCTCCTAATGGCAGTTTTCAAAATGAGGCACATTTCGCAAAAAAATTCTCTTCAAGCGAGTTCTACCCAATAGACATATAACTTAAATTGTTTCCTTCACTACGACATTCCGTATTCCGAACACTTTACATGCATCACGAATTCGACAAACATTCTTTAATGAGTGTGAGCATGTGGATTACCAAACTTTCATCCACCATACAAGGCATATTTACACCTAGAAGTTGTTATTCTGATTTCGCAGGTTTTTCCTAACATCCAGTTTTGAAAATCATGAAATTTTTACAGAAACATTCAATTCAAGCGAGTTCTATCCAGTAGAATTGTTATTTTCAGAGCTTCACTCACCGAGACATTCCGTGTTCCGAAAACGTTACATTCATCATGGCTTCGACAAACATTATTTAATGACCGTGAGCATGTGGATTACCGATTTTTCAACCACAATACAAGGCATATTTACACCTAGAAACATTTACTTAGATTTCGCAGGTTTTCCTAACGTCAGTTACGAAAATCAGGCAGTTTTAGCTGAAAAATTCTCTTGGTGCATGTTCTATCCAATAGATATCTCATCTTCATAGATACAGTCACCGTAACATACTGTGTTCTGAAAACGATACATGCAACATCGATTCAACAAATATTCACTTCTGAGTTCTTAGCATGTGAATTACACATCTTTAATAACCCATTGAAGACACATTGTCACCTTAAAGCATTGACTCAGATTTTGCAGCGTTTTCATAACAGCAGTTTCCAAACTGAGGCAGATTTTTCAGTAAAATGCTCCTGGAGCGTGTTCTAACCAATAGATATGTCATTTACATAGTTTGCCTCACCGTGACATTCCATGTTCCGAACGCGCTACACACATCACGGATTTGACAAACATTTTAATGAGTTGTGTACATGTGTATTACAAAACTTTCATCCACCATACAAGGCATATTTACACCTAGAAACATTAACACTGAGCTCGCATATATTTCCTAATTGCAGTTTCGAATATCAGGCATTTTTCAAAGGAAAAAACTGTTGGAGCGTGTTCTACAAAATAGATATGTAAATTACATAGATTCTCCCCCTGTGAAATTACATGTTTCGAACATGCTACATGCAGAATATATTCGACAAATATACACTACAGATTTGTTTGCATGTGGATTACAGGACTTTCTCACTATAGAAGGCATATAAATGCTTAGATGCATTTTCTATTATTTCAGAGATTTTCAAAAGCCAGTTTCGAAAATGAGGCGGATTTCACGCAAGAAACCTCTTAGAGCGGGTTCTAACCAATAGACATGTAAATTACATAGATTCTCCCGCTGTGAAATTTCGTGTTTTGAACACGCTTCATGCAGAAAAGTTTCGACAAATATACACTACCGAGTTGTTTGCATGTGGATTACAGGGCTTTCATCACTTTAAAAGGCATACTGTTGCTTAGAAATATTTTCTCTGATTTCACATAGCTTTTCAAATGCCAGTTTCGAACATGAGGCAGATTTCATGGGAAAAACTTCTTGGAGCGGGTTCTAACCAATAGACATGTAATTTACATGGATTCGCTCACCGTGAAATTCCGTGTTCTGAACACGCTACATGCATCTCGGATGCGACAAATATTCACTACAGAGTTGTTAGCAAGTGGAATACAGCACTTTCATCCACCATACAAGGCTTACTGACACTTTGAAGAATTTTCTCAGATTTTTGAGTTTAGTTTTATGCCAGTTTTGAAAATGAGGCAGATTTGGCAGAAAAAAGCTCTTGGAGGCAGTTCTACCCAAAAGATATGTAATTTACCTAGTTTCAATCACCGTGACATTCTGTGGTCTGCACACGTTACATGCACCACGGATTCAACAAACATTTATAATGAGTTGTGAACATGTGTATTACCGAACTTCATCCACAATTCATGGCATATTTACAACTAGAAACATTAACTCTGAATTTGCAGCTTTTTCCTAATGCCAGTTTTGAAATTCAGGCCGTTTTCTCAGAAAAAAATTTTTGGATTGGATTCTAACCAATAGGCGTGTAATTAACATAGATTCCATTGCCGGCATTTTCCGTGATACGATCACCCTGCATGCATAACGCTTTCTACAAAATATTCACCACAGATTTGTTTGCATGTTTTTTACGATCTTCCATCACAATACAAGGCATATTGACACTTTGAAGCTTTATCTCTGATTTTGCAGAGATTTTCAAACGCCAGTTTCAAAAATGAGGCAGATTTCGCAGAAAATTCTCTTGGAGCGAATTCTACCCAAGACACATGTATTTTACATAGATTCGCTCACCGTGATATTCTGTGTTCCGAACATGCTTCACGTATCTCGGATTCAACAAATATTCACTACAGAGTTGTTAGCATGTGGATTACCGAACTTTCATCCACCATAAAAGGCAGATTTACACCGAAAATCTAGTAATCTGTTTTCGCATGGTTTTCCTTACGCCAGTTTCGAAAATCAGGCCGATTTCTCAGGAAAAATCTCTTGGAGTGATTTCTAACCAAGAGAAATGTAATTTACATAAATTCCCTGGCCATGAAATTCCGTGTTCCGAACATGCTACATTCATAAACGTTTCGACAAATAGTCACTACAAATTTGTTAGCATGTGGATTACCGAACTTTCATCACAATACACTGAATATTGATTCATAGAAGTATTTTCTCAAATTTTCCAGAGTTTTTCAAACGCCAGTTTCAAAAAAGACGAAGTTTTCGCAGAAAAACTCTCTCGGAGCGAGTTCTACCCAATAGAGAAGTAATTTACATTGTTTCAATCACCGTGAATTTCCACGTTCTGAACACGGTACATGCATCACGAATTAGAAAAAGATTCTTTAATATGTTGTGAAAATGTGGATTACCGAACTTTCTTGCAACATATAGGCACATTTACACCTACAAATATTTACTCTCGTTTTGCAGCTTTTTCCAAGCTTCAGATTCGATAATCATGCAATTTTCGCAGAAAAATCCTCTTCTAGCTCGTTCTACTCAATAGAATTGTAATTTACATAGTTTCATTACCGTGAAATTCCGTTTTCCAAAAAGCGCTACATGAATCACGGTTTTAAAAAATCATTACTACACTGTAATTACCATGTGGCTTACCGGACTTTCATTCACCATTCAAGGCATATTGACACTCTAGAAGCATTTTTCTCAAGATTTCACAGGGTTCTCCTAATGGCAGTTTTCAAAATGAGGCACAATTTCGCAGAAAAAATTTCTCTTCAAGCGAGTCCACTACCCAATAGACATGGAATTACATGTTTCCTTTCTGACATTCCGTCTTCTGAACACATAAATGCATCAATCACAGAGGGTCACGACAAAACATCTTTAATGAGTGTGAGCATGTGGATTACACGTTTTCACCAACAATACACCATATTTCACTGAAGGTTTTATTTGAGTTTTTACCAGATTAACTCATCAGGTGTTTTTCGCACTCAAATCTTGAGCATGTGGATTATCGATTTTTCAACCACAATACAAGGCAATTTTACACCTAGAAACATTTATTTAGATTTCGCAGGTTTTCCTAAAGTTAGTTACGAAAATCAGGTAGTTTTCCGCAGAAAAATTCTCATGGTGCATTTCTATCCAATAGATATCTCATCTTCGAAGATACCGTCACCGTAACTTTCTGTGTTCCGAAAACGTTACATGCACCACGGATTCAACAAATATTCACTGCTGAGTTCTTAGCATGTGAATTACACATCTTTAATAACCCATTGAAGACATATTGTCACCTTAAAGCATTTACTCAGATTTGCAGCGTTTTCAAAACACCAGTTTCCAACTGAGGCAGATTTTTCACTAAAATGCTCCTGGAGCGTTTCTAACCAATAGATATGTCATTTACATAGTTTGCCTCACCGTGAGAGTCCGTGTTCCGAACACGCTACATACATCACGGATTTGACAAACATTTTTAATGAGTTGTGTACATGTGTATTTCAGAACTTTCATGCACCATACAAGGCATATTTTCACCTAGAAACTTTAACTGTGAGTTCGCAGCATTTTCCTAATAGCGGTTTCGAAAATCAGGCAGTTTTCAAAGGAAAAAACTGTTGGAGCGTGTTCTACCCAATAGATATGTAAATTACATAGATTCTCCTGCTGTGAAATTACGTGTTTCGAACACGCTACATGCAGAAAAGATTCGACAAAAATACACTACAGAGTTGTTTGCATGTGGATTACAGGACTTTCATCACAATAGAAGGCATATTGATGCTTAGAAGTATTTTCTCTGATATCACACAGCTTTCGAAACGCCAGTTTCGAAAATGAGGCAGATTTCACGGCAAAAACCTCTTGGAGCTGGTTCAAACCAATAGAATGTAATTTACATGGATTCGCTCACCGTGAAATTCCGTGTTCCGAACACGCTACATGCATCTCGAATGCGACAAATATTCACTACATAGTTGTTAGCATGTGGATTACAGCACTTTCATCTACCATACAAGGCTTCCTGAGACTTTGAAGAATTTTCTCAGATTTCGCAGGTTAGTTTTATTGCCAGATTTGAAAATGAGGCAGATTTGGCAGAAAAATGCTCTTGGAGCCAGTTCTAGCCAAAAGATATGTAATTTACCTAGTTTCAATCACCGTGACATTCCGTGTTCTGAACACGTTACATGCACCACGATTTCAACAAACATTCCTTAATGAGTTGTGAACATGTGTATTACCGAACTTCATCCACCATACATGGCATATTTACAACTAGAAACATTAACTCTGAATTTGCAGCTTTTTTCTAATGCCAGTTTCGAAATTGACGAAGTTTTCACAGAAAAACACTCTCGGAGCGAGTTCTACACAATAGAGACGTAATTTACATTGTTTCAATCACCGTGAAATTCCACGTTCTGAACACGGTACATGCATCACGGATTAGAAAAAGATTCTTTAATATGTTGTGAAAATGTGGATTAACGAACTTTCTTGCAACATATAGGCACATTTACACCTACAAATATTTACTCTCGTTTTGCAGCTTTTTCCAAACTTCAGATTCGATAATCATGCAATTTTCGCAGAAAAATCCTCTTCTAGCTCGTTGTACTCAATAGAATTGTAATTTACATAGTTTCATTACCGTGAAATTCCGTTTTCCTAAAAGCGCTACATGAATCACGGTTTAAAAATCATTACTACACTGTAATTACCATGTGGATTACCGGACTTTCATTCACCATTCAAGGCATATTGACACTTAGAAGCATTTTCTCAGATTTCACAGGGTTCTCCTAATGGCAGTTTTCAAAATGAGGCACATTTCGCAAAAAAATTCTCTTCAAGCGAGTTCTACCCAATAGACATATAACTTAAATTGTTTCCTTCACTACGACATTCCGTATTCCGAACACTTTACATGCATCACGAATTCGACAAACATTCTTTAATGAGTGTGAGCATGTGGATTACCAAACTTTCATCCACCATACAAGGCATATTTACACCTAGAAGTTGTTATTCTGATTTCGCAGGTTTTTCCTAACATCCAGTTTTGAAAATCATGAAATTTTTACAGAAACATTCAATTCAAGCGAGTTCTATCCAGTAGAATTGTTATTTTCAGAGCTTCACTCACCGAGACATTCCGTGTTCCGAAAACGTTACATTCATCATGGCTTCGACAAACATTATTTAATGACCGTGAGCATGTGGATTACCGATTTTTCAACCACAATACAAGGCATATTTACACCTAGAAACATTTACTTAGATTTCGCAGGTTTTCCTAACGTCAGTTACGAAAATCAGGCAGTTTTTGCTGAAAAATTCTCTTGGTGCATGTTCTATCCAATAGATATCTTATCTTCATAGATACAGTCACCGTAACATTCTGTGTTTTGAAAATGTTACATGCAACATGGACTTCAAGAAATATTCACTTCTGAGTTCTTAGCATGTGAATTACACATCTTTAATAACCCATTGAAGACACATTGTCACCTTAAAGCATTTACTCAGATTTTGCAGCGTTTTCATAACAGCAGTTTCCAAACTGAGGCAGATTTTTCAGTAAAATGCTCCTGGAGCGTGTTCTAACCAATAGATATGTCATTTACATAGTTTGCCTCACCGTGACATTCCGTGTTCCGAACACGCTACATACATCACGGATTTGACAAACATTTTAATGAGTTGTGTACATGTGTATTATAAAACTTTCATCCACCATACAAGGCATATTTACACCTAGAAACATTAACACTGAGCTCGCATATATTTCCTAATTGCAGTTTCGAATATCAGGCATTTTTCAAAGGAAAAAACTGTTGGAGCTTGTTCTACAAAATAGATATGTAAATTACATAGATTCTCCCCCTGTGAAATTACATGTTTCGAACATGCTACATGCAGAATACATTCGACAAATATACACTACAGATTTGTTTGCATGTGGATTACAGGACTTTCTCACTATAGAAGGCATATAAATGCTTAGATGCATTTTCTATATTTCAGAGATTTCAAACGCAGTTTCGAAAATGAGGCGGATTTCACGCAAGAAACTCTTAGAGCGGGTTCTAACCAATAGACATGTAAATTACATAGATTCTCCCGCTGTGAAATTTCGTGTTGTTGAACACGCTTTCATGCAGAAAAGTTTCGACAAATATACACTACCGAGTTGTTTGCATGTGGATTACAGGGCTTTCATCACTTTAAAGGCATATTGTTGCTTAGAAGTATTTTCTCTGATTTCACATAGCTTTTCAAATGCCAGTTTCCGAAACATGAGGCAGATTTTCATGGGAAAAAACTTCTTGGAGCGCGTTCTAAACCAAATAGACATGTCATTTTACATGGGATTCGCTCACCTGTGAATTCCGTGTTCTGAACGACGCTACAATGCATCTCGAATGAAACAAAATATTCACTACATAGTTGTTAGCATGTGGATGCCAGCACTTTCATCTACCATACAAGGCTTCCTGAGACTTTGAAGAATTTTCTCAGATTTCGCAGGTTAGTTTTATTGCCAGATTTGAAAATGAGGCAGATTTGGCAGAAAAATGCTCTTGGAGCCAGTTCTAGCCAAAAGATATGTAATTTACCTAGTTTCAATCACCGTGACATTCCGTGTTCTGAACACGTTACATGCACCACGATTTCAACAAACATTCCTTAATGAGTTGTGAACATGTGTATTACCGAACTTCATCCACCATACATGGCATATTTACAACTAGAAACATTAACTCTGAATTTGCAGCTTTTTTTATGCCAGTTTCAAAATTGACGAAGTTTTCACAGAAAAACACTCTCGGAGCGAGTTCTACACAATAGAGACGTAATTTATATTGTTTCAATCAGCGTGAAATTCCACGTTCTGAATACGGTACATGCATCACGGATTAGAAAAAGATTCTTTAATATGTTTTGAAAATGTGGATTAACGAACTTTCTTGCATCATACAGGCACATTTACACCTACAAATATTTACTCTCGTTTTGCAGCTTTTTCCAAACTTCAGATTCAATAATCATGCAATTTTCTCAGAAAAATCCTCTTCTAGCTCGTTGTACTCAATAGAATTGTAATTTACATTGTTTCATTACCGTGAAATTCCGTTTTCCTAAAGCGCTACATGAATCACGGTTTAAAAAATCATTACTACACTGTAATTACCATGTGGATTACCGGACTTTCATTCACCATTCAAGGCATATTGACACTTAGAAGCATTTTCTCAGATTTCACAGGGTTCTCCTAATGACAGTTTTCAAAATGAGGCACATTTCGCAAAAAAATTCTCTTCAAGCGAGTTCTACCCAATAGACATATAACTTAAATTGTTTCCTTCACTACGACATTCCGTATTCCGAACACTTTACATGCATCACGAATTCGACAAACATTCTTTAATGAGTGTGAGCATGTGGATTACCAAACTTTCATCCACCATACAAGGCATATTTACACCTAGAAGTTGTTATTCTGATTTCGCAGGTTTTTCCTAACATCCAGTTTTGAAAATCATGAAATTTTTACAGAAACATTCAATTCAAGCGAGTTCTATCCAGTAGAATTGTTATTTTCAGAGCTTCACTCACCGAGACATTCCGTGTTCCGAAAACGTTACATTCATCATGGCTTCGACAAACATTATTTAATGAGTGTGAGCATGTGGATTACCGATTTTTCAACCACAATACAAGGCATATTTACACCTAGAAACATTTACTTAGATTTCGCAGGTTTTCCTAACGTCAGTTACGAAAATCAGGCAGTTTTTGCTGAAAAATTCTCTTGGTGCATGTTCTATCCAATAGATATCTCATCTTCATAGATACAGTCACCGTAACATTCTGTGTTTTGAAAATGTTACATGCAACATGGACTCAAGAAATATTCACTTCTGAGTTCTTAGCATGTGAATTACACATCTTTAATAACCCATTGAAGACACATTGTCACCTTAAAGCATTTACTCAGATTTTGCAGCGTTTTCATAACAGCAGTTTCCAAACTGAGGCAGATTTTTCAGTAAAATGCTCCTGGAGCGTGTTCTAACCAATAGATATGTCATTTACATAGTTTGCCTCACCGTGACATTCCGTGTTCCGAACACGCTACATACATCACGGATTTGACAAACATTTTAATGAGTTGTGTACATGTGTATTATAAAACTTTCATCCACCATACAAGGCATATTTACACCTAGAAACATTAACACTGAGCTCGCATATATTTCCTAATTGCAGTTTCGAATATCAGGCATTTTTCAAAGGAAAAAACTGTTGGAGCGTGTTCTACAAAATAGATATGTAAATTACATAGATTCTCCCCCTGTGAAATTACATGTTTCGAACATGCTACATGCAGAATACATTCGACAAGTATACACTACAGATTTGTTTGCATGTGGATTACAGGACTTTCTCACTATAGAAGGCATATAAATGCTTAGATGCATTTTCTATTATTTCAGAGATTTTCAAACGCCAGTTTCGAAAATGAGGCGGATTTCACGCAAGAAACTTCTTAGAGCGGGTTCTAACCAATAGACATGTAAATTACATAGATTCTCCCGCTGTGAAATTTCGTGTTTTGAACACGCTTCATGCAGAAAAGTTTCGACAAATATACACTACCGAGTTGTTTGCATGTGGATTACAGGGCTTTCATCACTTTAAAAGGCATATTGTTGCTTAGAAGTATTTTCTCTGATTTCACATAGCTTTTCAAATGCCAGTTTCGAACATGAGGCAGATTTCATGGGAAAAACTTCTTGGAGCGCGTTCTAACCAATAGACATGTAATTTACATGGATTCGCTCACCGTGAAATTCCGTGTTCTGAACACGCTACATGCATCTCGAATGCAACAAATATTCACTACATAGTTGTTAGCATGTGGATTACAGCACTTTCATCTACCATACAAGGCTTCCTGAGACTTTGAAGAATTTTCTCAGATTTCGCAGGTTAGTTTTATTGCCAGATTTGAAAATGAGGCAGATTTGGCAGAAAAATGCTCTTGGAGCCAGTTCTAGCCAAAAGATATGTAATTTACCTAGTTTCAATCACCGTGACATTCCGTGTTCTGAACACGTTACATGCACCACGATTTCAACAAACATTCCTTAATGAGTTGTGAACATGTGTATTACCGAACTTCATCCACCATTCATGGCATATTTACAACTAGAAACATTAACTCTGAATTTGCAGCTTTTTTTTATGCCAGTTTCAAAATTGACGAAGTTTTCACAGAAAAACACTCTCGGAGCGAGTTCTACACAATAGAGACGTAATTTATATTGTTTCAATCAGCGTGAAATTCCACGTTCTGAATACGGTACATGCATCACGGATTAGAAAAAGATTCTTTAATATGTTTTGAAAATGTGGATTAACGAACTTTCTTGCATCATACAGGCACATTTACACCTACAAATATTTACTCTCGTTTTGCAGCTTTTTCCAAACTTCAGATTCATAATCATGCAATTTCCTCAGAAAAATCCTCTTCTAAGCTCATTGTACTCAATAGAATTGTATTTACATTGTTTTTCACTTATTTACCGTGAAATTCCGTTTTCCAAAGCGCTACATGAATCACGGTTTTAAAAAATCATTACTACACTGTAATTACCATGGATTACCGGACTTTCATTCACCATTCAAGCATATTGACACTTAGAAGCATTTTCACCTCAGATTCACAGGGTTCTCCTAATGACAGTTTTCAAAATGAGGCACATTTCGCAAAAAAAATTCTCTTCAAGCAGTTCCTACACCCAATAGACATATAACTTAATTGTTTCCTTCACTACGACATCGTATTCCGCACTTTACATGCATCACGAATTCGACAAACATTCTTTAATGAGTGTGAGCATGTGGATTACCAACTTTCATCCACCAGACAGGCATATTTACACCTAGAAGTTGTTATTCTGATTTCGCAGGTTTTTTCCTAACATCCAGTTTTGAAAATCATGAAATTTTTACAAGAAACATTCAATTCAACGCGAGTTCTATCCAGTAGAATTGTTATTTTCAGAGCTTCACTCACCGACATTCCGTGTTCCGAAAACGTTACAATTCATCATGGCTTCGACAAACATTATTTAATGAGTGTGAGCATGTGGATTACCGTTTTTCAACCACAATACAAGGCATATTTACACCTAGCAACATTTACTTAGATTTCGCAGGTTTTTTCCTAACGTCAGTTACGAAAATCAGGCAGTTTTTGCTGAAAAATTCTCTTGGTGCATGTTCTATCCAATAGATATCTCATCTTCCATAGATCAGTCACCGTAACATTCTGTGTTTTGAAAATGTTACATGCAACATGGACTCAAGAATATTCACTTCTGAGTTTCTTAGGCATGTGAATTACACATCTTTAATAACCCATTGAAACACATTGTCACCTTAAGCATTTACTACTCAGATTTTGCAAGCAGCGTTTTCATAACAGCATTTTCCAACTGAGGCAGATTTTTCAGTAAAATGCTCCTGGAGCGTGTTCTAACCATAGATATGTCAATTTACATAGTTTGCCTCACCGTGAGAGTCGTGTTCCGAACACGCTACATACATCACGGATTTGACAAACATTTTAATGAGTTGTGTACATGTGTATTTCAGAACTTTCATGCACCATACAAGGCATATTTTACACCTAGAAACTTTAACTGTGAGTTCGGCAGCATTTTCCTAATAGCGGTTTCGAAAATCAGGCAGTTTTCAAAGGAAAAAAACTGTTGGAGCGGTTCTACCAATAGATATGTAAATTACATAGATTCTCCTGCTGTGAAATTACGTGTTTCGAACACGCTACATGCAGAAAAGATTCGACAAAAATACACTACAGAGTTGTTTGCATGTGGATTACAGGACTTTCATCACAATAGAAGGCATATTGATGCTTAGAAGTATTTTCTCTGATATCACACAGCTTTCGAAACGCCAGTTTCGAAAATGAGGCAGATTTCACGGCAAAAACCTCTTGGAGCTGGTTCAAACCAATAGAATGTAATTTACATGGATTCGCTCACCGTGAAATTCCGTGTTCCGAACACGCTACATGCATCTCGAATGCGACAAATATTCACTACATAGTTGTTAGCATGTGGATTACAGCACTTTCATCTACCATACAAGGCTTCCTGAGACTTTGAAGAATTTTCTCAGATTTCGCAGGTTAGTTTTATTGCCAGATTTGAAAATGAGGCAGATTTGGCAGAAAAATGCTCTTGGAGCCAGTTCTAGCCAAAAGATATGTAATTTACCTAGTTTCAATCACCGTGACATTCCGTGTTCTGAACACGTTACATGCACCACGATTTCAACAAACATTCCTTAATGAGTTGTGAACATGTGTATTACCGAACTTCATCCACCATACATGGCATATTTACAACTAGAAACATTAACTCTGAATTTGCAGCTTTTTTCTAATGCCAGTTTCGAAATTGACGAAGTTTTCACAGAAAAACACTCTCGGAGCGAGTTCTACACAATAGAGACGTAATTTACATTGTTTCAATCACCGTGAAATTCCACGTTCTGAACACGGTACATGCATCACGGATTAGAAAAAGATTCTTTAATATGTTGTGAAAATGTGGATTAACGATCTTTCTTGCATCATAAAGGCACATTTACACCTACAAATATTTACTCTCGTTTTGCAGCTTTTTCCAAACTTCAGATTCGATAATCATGCAATTTTCGCAGAAAAATCCTCTTCTAGCTCGTTGTACTCAATAGAATTGTAATTTACATAGTTTCATTACCGTGAAATTCCGTTTTCCAAAAGCGCTACATGAATCACGGTTTAAAAATCATTACTACACTGTAATTACCATGTGGATTACCGGACTTTCATTCACCATTCAAGGCATATTGACACTTAGAAGCATTTTCTCAGATTTCACAGGGTTCTCCTAATGGCAGTTTTCAAAATGAGGCACATTTCGCAAAAAAATTCTCTTCAAGCGAGTTCTACCCAATAGACATATAACTTAAATTGTTTCCTTCACTACGACATTCCGTATTCCGAACACTTTACATGCATCACGAATTCGACAAACATTCTTTAATGAGTGTGAGCATGTGGATTACCAAACTTTCATCCACCATACAAGGCATATTTACACCTAGAAGTTGTTATTCTGATTTCGCAGGTTTTTCCTAACATCCAGTTTTGAAAATCATGAAATTTTTACAGAAACATTCAATTCAAGCGAGTTCTATCCAGTAGAATTGTTATTTTCAGAGCTTCACTCACCGAGACATTCCGTGTTCCGAAAACGTTACATTCATCATGGCTTCGACAAACATTATTTAATGACCGTGAGCATGTGGATTACCGATTTTTCAACCACAATACAAGGCATATTTACACCTAGAAACATTTACTTAGATTTCGCAGGTTTTCCTAACGTCAGTTACGAAAATCAGGCAGTTTTTGCTGAAAAATTCTCTTGGTGCATGTTCTATCCAATAGATATCTCATCTTCATAGATACCGTCACCGTAACATTCTGTGTTCTGAAAACGTTACATGCAACATGGATTCAACAAATATTCACTTCTGAGTTCTTAGCATGTGAATTACACATCTTTAATAACCCATTGAAGACACATTGTCACCTTAAAGCATTTACTCAGATTTTGCAGCGTTTTCATAACAGCAGTTTCCAAACTGAGGCAGATTTTTCAGTAAAATGCTCCTGGAGCGTGTTCTAACCAATAGATATGTCATTTACATAGTTTGCCTCACCGTGACTGTCCATGTTCCGAACGCGCTACACACATCACGGATTTGACAAACATTTTAATGAGTTGTGTACATGTGTATTACAAAACTTTCATCCACCATACAAGGCATATTTACACCTAGAAACATTAACACTGAGCTCGCATATATTTCCTAATTGCAGTTTCGAATATCAGGCATTTTTCAAAGGAAAAAACTGTTGGAGCGTGTTCTACAAAATAGATATGTAAATTACATAGATTCTCCCCCTGTGAAATTACATGTTTCGAACATGCTACATGCAGAATATATTCGACAAATATACACTACAGATTTGTTTGCATGTGGATTACAGGACTTTCTCACTATAGAAGGCATATAGATGCTTAGAAGCATTTTCTATTATTTCAGAGTTTTTCAAACGCCAGTTTCGAAAATGAGGCAGATTTCACGCAAGAAACCTCTTAGAGCGGGTTCTAACCAATAGACATGTAATTTACATGGATTCGCTCACCATCTAATTCCGTGTTCTGAACACGCTACATGCATCTCGGATGCGAAAAATATTCACTACAGAGTTGTTAGCATGTGGATTACAGCCCTTTCATCCACCATACAAGGCTTACTGACACTTTGAAGAATTTTCTCAGATTTCACACTTTAGTTTGAACTCCAGTATTGAAAATGAGGCAGATTTGGCAGAAAAATGCTCTTGGAGCCAGTTCTACCCAAAATATATGTAATTTACCTACTTTCAATCACCGTGACATTCCGTGTTCTGCACACGTTATATGCACCACGGATTCAACAATCATTCTTTAATGAGTTGTGAACATGTGTATTAACGAACTTTAATGCACCTTACAGTGCATATTTATACATAGAAATTTTATTCTGATTTAGTAGTATTCTCCTAATGTCAGTCTCTAAAATCATGCAGTTTCCACAGAAAAATCCTCTTGGAGCGAGTTCTACCCAATAGACATGCAATTTACATAGAACCCGTCATCGTGAAATTCCATGTTCCGAAAAAGCTACATGCATCACGGATTCGACAAATATTCACTACAGAGTTGTTAGCATAAGGATTACCGAACTTTCATCCACCATAAAAGCCATGTTGACAATTTGAAGCATTTTCTCACATTTCGAAAGTTTTTCCTAATGCCAGTTTGGAAAAGGAGGCAGATTTGGCAGAAAAATTCTCGTGGAGCGAGTACTTCCCAATAGAAATGTAATTTACATAGTTTCCCTCACAGTGACATTCCATTTTCCGAACACGCTACATGCATCCAGGTTTCAACAAACTTTCTCGAATGAGTTGTGAACATGTAGATTACAGAACTTTCATCCACCATACATGGTATATTTACAACTAGAAACATGAAATGTGAGTTCGCAGCATTTTCCTTATAGCAGTTTTGAAAATCAGGCAGTTTTCAAAGGAAAAAACTGTTGGAGCGTGTTCTACCCAATAGATATGTAAATTACATAGATTCTCCCGCTGTGAAATTTCGTGTTTTGAACACGCTTCATGCAGAAAAGATTCGACAAATATACACTACCGAGTTGTTTGCATGTGGATTACAGGGCTTTCATCACTTTAGAAGGCATATTGTTGCTTAGAAGTATTTTCTCTGATTTCACATAGCTTTTCAAACGCCAGTTTCGAACATGAGGCAGATTTCATGGGAAAAACTTCTTGGAGCGGGTTCTAACCAATAGACATGTAATTTACATGGATTCGCTCACCGTGAAATTCCGTGTTCCGAACACGCTACATGCATCTCGGATGCGACAAATATTCACTACAGAGTTGTTAGCAAGTGGATTACAGCACTTTCATCCACCATACAAGGCTTACTGACACTTTGAAGAATTTTCTCAGATTTTTGAGTTTAGTTTTATGCCAGTTTTGAAAATGAGGCAGATTTGGCAGAAAAAAGCTCTTGGAGGCAGTTCTACCCAAAAGATATGTAATTTACCTAGTTTCAATCACCGTGACATTCTGTGGTCTGCACACGTTACATGCACCACGGATTCAACAAACATTTATAATGAGTTGTGAACATGTGTATTACCGAACTTCATCCACAATTCATGGCATATTTACAACTAGAAACATTAACTCTGAATTTGCAGCTTTTTCCTAATGCCAGTTTTGAAATTCAGGCCGTTTTTTCAGAAAAAAATTTTTGGATTGGATTCTAACCAATAGGCGTGTAATTAACATAGATTCCATTGCCGGCATTTTCCGTGATACGATCACCCTGCATGCATAACGCTTTCTACAAATATTCACCACAGATTTGTTTGCATGTTTTTTACGATCTTCCATCACAATACAAGGCATATTGACACTTTGAAGCTTTATCTCTGATTTTGCAGAGATTTTCAAACGCCAGTTTCAAAAATGAGGCAGATTTCGCAGAAAATTCTCTTGGAGCGAATTCTACCCAAGACACATGTATTTTACATAGATTCGCTCACCGTGATATTCTGTGTTCCGAACATGCTTCACGTATCTCGGATTCAACAAATATTCACTACAGAGTTGTTAGCATGTGGATTACCGAACTTTCATCCACCATAAAAGGCAGATTTACACCGAAAATCTAGTAATCTGTTTTCGCATGGTTTTCCTTACGCCAGTTTCGAAAATCAGGCCGATTTCTCAGGAAAAATCTCTTGGAGTGATTTCTAACCAAGAGAAATGTAATTTACATAAATTCCCTGGCCATGAAATTCCGTGTTCCGAACATGCTACATTCATAAACGTTTCGACAAATAGTCACTACAAATTTGTTAGCATGTGGATTACCGAACTTTCATCACAATACACTGAATATTGATTCATAGAAGTATTTTCTCAAATTTTCCAGAGTTTTTCAAACGCCAGTTTCAAAAAAGACGAAGTTTTCGCAGAAAAACTCTCTCGGAGCGAGTTCTACCCAATAGAGAAGTAATTTACATTGTTTCAATCACCGTGAATTTCCACGTTCTGAACACGGTACATGCATCACGAATTAGAAAAAGATTCTTTAATATGTTGTGAAAATGTGGATTACCGAACTTTCTTGCAACATATAGGCACATTTACACCTACAAATATTTACTCTCGTTTTGCAGCTTTTTCCAAGCTTCAGATTCGATAATCATGCAATTTTCGCAGAAAAATCCTCTTCTAGCTCGTTGTACTCAATAGAATTGTAATTTACATAGTTTCATTACCGTGAAATTCCGTTTTCCAAAAGCGCTACATGAATCACGGTTTAAAAAATCATTACTACACTGTAATTACCATGTGGATTACCGGACTTTCATTCACCATTCAAGGCATATTGACACTTAGAAGCATTTTCTCAGATTTCACAGGGTTCTCCTAATGGCAGTTTTCAAAATGAGGCACATTTCGCAGAAAAATTCTCTTCAAGCGAGTCCTACCCAATAGACATGTAACTTACAATGTTTCCTTTACTCTGACATTCCGTATTCTGAACACATTAAATGCATCACGAGGTCGACAAACATTCTTTAATGAGTGTGAGCATGTGGATTATCGATTTTTCAACCACAATACAAGGCATATTTACACCTAGAAACATTTATTTAGATTTTGCAGGTTTTCCTAAAGTTAGTTACGAAAATAAGGTAGTTTTTGCAGAAAAATTCTCTTGGTGCATGTTCTATTCAATAGATATCTCATCTTCGAAGATACCGTCACCGTAAATTTCTGTGTTCCGAAAACGTTACATGCACCACGGATTCAACAAATATTCACTGCTGAGTTCTTAGCATGTGAATTACACATCTTTCATAACCCATTGAAGACATATTGTCACCTTAAAGCATTTACTCAGAATTGCAGCGTTTTCAAAACACCAGTTTCCAAACTGAGGCAGATTTTTCAGTAAAATGCTCCTGGAGCGTTTCTAACCAATAGATATGTCATTTACATAGTTTGCCTCACCGTGGGAGTCCGTGTTCCGAACACGCTACATACATCACGGATTTGACAAACATTTTTAATGAGTTGTGTACATGTGTATTTCAGAACTTTCATGCACCATACAAGGCATATTTACACCTAGAAACTTTTACTGTTAGTTTGCAGCTTTTTCCTAATAGCGGTTTCGAAAATCAGGCAGTTTTCAAAGGAAAAAACTGTTGGAGCGTGTTCTACCCAATAGATATTTAAATTACATAGATTCTCCTGCTGTGAAATTACGTGTTTCGAACACGCTACATGCAGAAAAGATTCGACAAAAATACACTACAGAGTTGTTTGCATGTGGATTACCGGACTTTCATCACAATACAAGGCTTATTGATGCTTAGAAGTATTTTCTCTGATATCACACAGCTTTCGAAACGGCAGTTTCGAAAATGAGGCAGATTTCACTGCAAAAACCTCTTGGAGCTGGTTCAAACCAGTAGAATGTAACTTACATGGATTCGCTCACCGTGAAATTCCGTCTTCCGAACACGCTACATGCATCTCGAATGCGACAAATATTCACTACATAGTTGTTAGCATGTTAATTACAGCACTTTCATCTACCATACATGGCTTCCTGAGACTTTGAAGAATTTTCTCAGATTTCGCAGGTTAGTTTTATTGCCAGATTTGAAAATGAGGCAGATTTGGCAGAAAAATGCTCTTGGAGCCAGTTCTAGCCAAAAGATATGTAATTTACCTAGTTTCAATCACCGTGACATTCCGTGTTCTGAACACGTTACATGCACCACGATTTCAACAAACATTCCTTAATGAGTTGTGAACATGTGTATTACCGAACTTCATCCACCATACATGGCATATTTACAACTAGAAACATTAACTCTGAAATTGCACATTTTTTCTAATGCCAGTTTTGAAATTGACGAAGTTTTCACAGAAAAACCCTCCCGGAGCGAGTTCTACACAATAGAGACGTAATTTACATTGTTTCAATCACCGTGAAATTCCACGTTCTGAACACGGTACATGCATCACGGATTAGAAAAAGATTCTTTAATATGTTGTGAAAATGTGGATTAACGATCTTTCTTGCAACATAAAGGCACATTTACACCTACAAATATTTACTCTCCTTTTGCAGCTTTTTCCAAACTTCAGATTCGATAATCATGCAATTTTCGCAGAAAAATCCTCTTCTAGCTCGTTGTACTCAATAGAATTGTAATTTACATAGTTTCATTACCGTGAAATTCCGTTTTCCAAAAGCGCTACATGAATCACGGTTTAAAAAATCATTACTACACTGTAATTACCATGTGGATTACTGGAGTTTCATTCACCATTCAAGGCATATTGACACTTAGAAGCATTTTCTCAGATTTCACAGGGTTCTCCTAATGGCAGTTTTCAGAATGAGGCACATTTCGCAAAAGAATTCTCTTCAAGCGAGTTCTACCCAATAGACATGTAACTTAAACTGTTTCCTTCACTTCGACATTCCATATTCTGAACACGTTTCATGCATCACTAGTTCAACAAACATTCTTTAATGAGTGTGAGCATGTGGATTAACGAACTTTAATCCACCATACAGTGCATATTTATACATAGAAATTTTATTCTGATTTAGTAGTATTCTCCTAATGTCAGTCTCTAAAATCATGCAGTTTCCACAGAAAAATCCTCTTGGAGCGAGTTCTACCCAATAGACATGCAATTTACATAGAACCCGTCATCGTGAAATTCCATGTTCCGAAAAAGCTACATGCATCACGGATTCGACAAATATTCACTACAGAGTTGTTAGCATAAGGATTACCGAACTTTCATCCACCATAAAAGCCATGTTGACAATTTGAAGCATTTTCTCACATTTCGAAAGTTTTTCCTAATGCCAGTTTGGAAAAGGAGGCAGATTTGGCAGAAAAATTCTCGTGGAGCGAGTACTTCCCAATAGAAATGTAATTTACATAGTTTCCCTCACAGTGACATTCCATTTTCCGAACACGCTACATGCATCAAGGTTTCAACAAACTTTCTCGAATGAGTTGTGAACATGTAGATTACAGAACTTTCATCCACCATACATGGTATATTTACAACTAGAAACATGAAATGTGAGTTCGCAGCATTTTCCTTATAGCAGTTTTGAAAATCAGGCAGTTTTCAAAGGAAAAAACTGTTGGAGCGTGTTCTACCCAATAGATATGTAAATTACATAGATTCTCCCGCTGTGAAATTTCGTGTTTTGAACACGCTTCATGCAGAAAAGATTCGACAAATATACACTACCGAGTTGTTTGCATGTGGATTACAGGGCTTTCATCACTTTAGAAGGCATATTGTTGCTTAGAAGTATTTTCTCTGATTTCACATAGCTTTTCAAACGCCAGTTTCGAACATGAGGCAGATTTCATGGGAAAAACTTCTTGGAGCGGGTTCTAACCAATAGACATGTAATTTACATGGATTCGCTCACCGTGAAATTCCGTGTTCCTGAACACGCTACATGCATCTCGGATGCGACAAATATTCACTACAGAGTTGTTAGCAAGTGGATTACAGCACTTTCATCCACCATACAAGGCTTACTGACACTTTGAAGAATTTTCTCAGATTTTTGAGTTTAGTTTTATGCCAGTTTTGAAAATGAGGCAGATTTGGCAGAAAAAAGCTCTTGGAGGCAGTTCTACCCAAAAGATATGTAATTTACCTAGTTTCAATCACCGTGACATTCTGTGGTCTGCACACGTTACATGCACCACGGATTCAACAAACATTTATAATGAGTTGTGAACATGTGTATTACCGAACTTCATCCACAATTCATGGCATATTTACAACTAGAAACATTAACTCTGAATTTGCAGCTTTTTCCTAATGCCAGTTTTGAAATTCAGGCCGTTTTTTCAGAAAAAAATTTTTGGATTGGATTCTAACCAATAGGCGTGTAATTAACATAGATTCCATTGCCGGCATTTTCCGTGATACGATCACCCTGCATGCATAACGCTTTCTACAAATATTCACCACAGATTTGTTTGCATGTTTTTTACGATCTTCCATCACAATACAAGGCATATTGACACTTTGAAGCTTTATCTCTGATTTTGCAGAGATTTTCAAACGCCAGTTTCAAAAATGAGGCAGATTTCGCAGAAAATTCTCTTGGAGCGAATTCTACCCAAGACACATGTATTTTACATAGATTCGCTCACCGTGATATTCTGTGTTCCGAACATGCTTCACGTATCTCGGATTCAACAAATATTCACTACAGAGTTGTTAGCATGTGGATTACCGAACTTTCATCCACCATAAAAGGCAGATTTACACCGAAAATCTAGTAATCTGTTTTCGCATGGTTTTCCTTAAGCCAGTTTCGAAAATCAGGCCGATTTCTCAGGAAAAATCTCTTGGAGTGATTTCTAACCAAGAGAAATGTAATTTACATAAATTCCCTGGCCATGAAATTCCGTGTTCCGAACATGCTACATTCATAAACGTTTCGACAAATAGTCACTACAAATTTGTTAGCATGTGGATTACCGAACTTTCATCACAATACACTGAATATTGATTCATAGAAGTATTTTCTCAAATTTTCCAGAGTTTTTCAAACGCCAGTTTCAAAAAAGACGAAGTTTTCGCAGAAAAACTCTCTCGGAGCGAGTTCTACCCAATAGAGAAGTAATTTACATTGTTTCAATCACCGTGAATTTCCACGTTCTGAACACGGTACATGCATCACGAATTAGAAAAAGATTCTTTAATATGTTGTGAAAATGTGGATTACCGAACTTTCTTGCAACATATAGGCACATTTACACCTACAAATATTTACTCTCGTTTTGCAGCTTTTTCCAAGCTTCAGATTCGATAATCATGCAATTTTCGCAGAAAAATCCTCTTCTAGCTCGTTCTACTCAATAGAATTGTAATTTACATAGTTTCATTACCGTGAAATTCCGTTTTCCAAAAGCGCTACATGAATCACGGTTTAAAAAATCATTACTACACTGTAATTACCATGTGGATTACCGGACTTTCATTCACCATTCAAGGCATATTGACACTTAGAAGCATTTTCTCAGATTTCACAGGGTTCTCCTAATGGCAGTTTTCAAAATGAGGCACATTTCGCAGAAAAATTCTCTTCAAGCGAGTTCTACCCAATAGACATGTAACTTAAATTGTTTTCTTCACTACGACATTCCGTATTCCGAACACTTTACATGCATCACGAATTCGACAAACATTCTTTAATGATTGTGAGCATGTGGATTACCAAACTTTCATCCACCATACAAGGCATATTTACACCTAGAAGTTGTTATTCTGATTTCGCAGGTTTTTCCTAACATCCAGTTTTGAAAATCATGAAATTTTTACAGAAACATTCAATTCAAGCGAGTTCTATCCAGTAGAATTGTTATTTTCAGAGCTTCACTCACCGAGACATTCCGTGTTCCGAAAACGTTACATTCATCATGGCTTCGACAAACAATATTTAATGACCGTGAGCATGTGGATTACCGATTTTTCAACCACAATACAAGCATACTTACACCTAGAAACATTTACTTAGATTTCGCAGGTTTTCCTAACGTCAGTTACGAAAATCAGGCAGTTTTTGCTGAAAAATTCTCTTGGTGCATGTTCTATCCAATAGATATCTCATCTTCATAGATACCGTCACCGTAACATTCTGTGTTCTGAAAACGTTACATGCAACATGGATTCAACAAATATTCACTTCTGAGTTCTTAGCATGTGAATTACACATCTTTAATAACCCATTGAAGACACATTGTCACCTTAAAGCATTTACTCAGATTTTGCAGCGTTTTCATAACAGCAGTTTCCAAACTGAGGCAGATTTTTCAGTAAAATGCTCCTGGAGCGTGTTCTAACCAATAGATATGTCATTTACATAGTTTGCCTCACCGTGACTGTCCATGTTCCGAACGCGCTACACACATCACGGATTTGACAAACATTTTAATGAGTTGTGTACATGTGTATTACAAAACTTTCATCCACCATACAAGGCATATTTA
This sequence comes from Camelus ferus, assembly GCF_009834535.1. NCBI lineage: Eukaryota > Metazoa > Chordata > Mammalia > Artiodactyla > Camelidae > Camelus > Camelus ferus. The sequence continues at coordinate 25,612,849 of NC_045725.1, forward strand.
CACCTAGAAACATTAACACTGAGCTCGCATATATTTCCTAATTGCAGTTTCGAATATCAGGCATTTTTCAAAGGAAAAAACTGTTGGAGCGTGTTCTACAAAATAGATATGTAAATTACATAGATTCTCCCCCTGTGAAATTACATGTTTCGAACATGCTACATGCAGAATATATTCGACAAATATACACTACAGATTTGTTTGCATGTGGATTACAGGACTTTCTCACTATAGAAGGCATATAGATGCTTAGAAGCATTTTCTGTGATTTCAGAGATTTTTCAAACGCCAGTTTCGAAAATGAGGCAGATTTCACGCAAGAAACCTCTTAGAGCGGGTTCTAACCAATAGACATGTAATTTACATGGATTCGCTCACCATCTAATTCCGTGTTCTGAACACGCTACATGCATCTCGGATGCGAAAAATATTCACTACAGAGTTGTTAGCATGTGGATTACAGCCCTTTCATCCACCATACAAGGCTTACTGACACTTTGAAGAATTTTCTCAGATTTCACACTTTAGTTTGAACTCCAGTATTGAAAATGAGGCAGATTTGGCAGAAAAATGCTCTTGGAGCCAGTTCTACCCAAAATATATGTAATTTACCTACTTTCAATCACCGTGACATTCCGTGTTCTGCACACGTTATATGCACCACGGATTCAACAATCATTCTTTAATGAGTTGTGAACATGTGTATTAACGAACTTTAATGCACCTTACAGTGCATATTTATACATAGAAATTTTATTCTGATTTAGTAGTATTCTCCTAATGTCAGTCTCTAAAATCATGCAGTTTCCACAGAAAAATCCTCTTGGAGCGAGTTCTACCCAATAGACATGCAATTTACATAGAACCCGTCATCGTGAAATTCCATGTTCCGAAAAAGCTACATGCATCACGGATTCGACAAATATTCACTACAGAGTTGTTAGCATAAGGATTACCGAACTTTCATCCACCATAAAAGCCATGTTGACAATTTGAAGCATTTTCTCACATTTCGAAAGTTTTTCCTAATGCCAGTTTGGAAAAGGAGGCAGATTTGGCAGAAAAATTCTCGTGGAGCGAGTACTTCCCAATAGAAATGTAATTTACATAGTTTCCCTCACAGTGACATTCCATTTTCCGAACACGCTACATGCATCCAGGTTTCAACAAACTTTCTCGAATGAGTTGTGAACATGTAGATTACAGAACTTTCATCCACCATACATGGTATATTTACAACTAGAAACATGAAATGTGAGTTCGCAGCATTTTCCTTATAGCAGTTTTGAAAATCAGGCAGTTTTCAAAGGAAAAAACTGTTGGAGCGTGTTCTACCCAATAGATATGTAAATTACATAGATTCTCCCGCTGTGAAATTTCGTGTTTTGAACACGCTTCATGCAGAAAAGATTCGACAAATATACACTACCGAGTTGTTTGCATGTGGATTACAGGGCTTTCATCACTTTAGAAGGCATATTGTTGCTTAGAAGTATTTTCTCTGATTTCACATAGCTTTTCAAACGCCAGTTTCGAACATGAGGCAGATTTCATGGGAAAAACTTCTTGGAGCGGGTTCTAACCAATAGACATGTAATTTACATGGATTCGCTCACCGTGAAATTCCGTGTTCCGAACACGCTACATGCATCTCGGATGCGACAAATATTCACTACAGAGTTGTTAGCAAGTGGATTACAGCACTTTCATCCACCATACAAGGCTTACTGACACTTTGAAGAATTTTCTCAGATTTTTGAGTTTAGTTTTATGCCAGTTTTGAAAATGAGGCAGATTTGGCAGAAAAAAGCTCTTGGAGGCAGTTCTACCCAAAAGATATGTAATTTACCTAGTTTCAATCACCGTGACATTCTGTGGTCTGCACACGTTACATGCACCACGGATTCAACAAACATTTATAATGAGTTGTGAACATGTGTATTACCGAACTTCATCCACAATTCATGGCATATTTACAACTAGAAACATTAACTCTGAATTTGCAGCTTTTTCCTAATGCCAGTTTTGAAATTCAGGCCGTTTTTTCAGAAAAAAATTTTTGGATTGGATTCTAACCAATAGGCGTGTAATTAACATAGATTCCATTGCCGGCATTTTCCGTGATACGATCACCCTGCATGCATAACGCTTTCTACAAATATTCACCACAGATTTGTTTGCATGTTTTTTACGATCTTCCATCACAATACAAGGCATATTGACACTTTGAAGCTTTATCTCTGATTTTGCAGAGATTTTCAAACGCCAGTTTCAAAAATGAGGCAGATTTCGCAGAAAATTCTCTTGGAGCGAATTCTACCCAAGACACATGTATTTTACATAGATTCGCTCACCGTGATATTCTGTGTTCCGAACATGCTTCACGTATCTCGGATTCAACAAATATTCACTACAGAGTTGTTAGCATGTGGATTACCGAACTTTCATCCACCATAAAAGGCAGATTTACACCGAAAATCTAGTAATCTGTTTTCGCATGGTTTTCCTTACGCCAGTTTCGAAAATCAGGCCGATTTCTCAGGAAAAATCTCTTGGAGTGATTTCTAACCAAGAGAAATGTAATTTACATAAATTCCCTGGCCATGAAATTCCGTGTTCCGAACATGCTACATTCATAAACGTTTCGACAAATAGTCACTACAAATTTGTTAGCATGTGGATTACCGAACTTTCATCACAATACACTGAATATTGATTCATAGAAGTATTTTCTCAAATTTTCCAGAGTTTTTCAAACGCCAGTTTCAAAAAAGACGAAGTTTTCGCAGAAAAACTCTCTCGGAGCGAGTTCTACCCAATAGAGAAGTAATTTACATTGTTTCAATCACCGTGAATTTCCACGTTCTGAACACGGTACATGCATCACGAATTAGAAAAAGATTCTTTAATATGTTGTGAAAATGTGGATTACCGAACTTTCTTGCAACATATAGGCACATTTACACCTACAAATATTTACTCTCGTTTTGCAGCTTTTTCCAAGCTTCAGATTCGATAATCATGCAATTTTCGCAGAAAAATCCTCTTCTAGCTCGTTCTACTCAATAGAATTGTAATTTACATAGTTTCATTACCGTGAAATTCCGTTTTCCAAAAGCGCTACATGAATCACGGTTTAAAAAATCATTACTACACTGTAATTACCATGTGGATTACCGGACTTTCATTCACCATTCAAGGCATATTGACACTTAGAAGCATTTTCTCAGATTTCACAGGGTTCTCCTAATGGCAGTTTTCAAAATGAGGCACATTTCGCAGAAAAATTCTCTTCAAGCGAGTCCTACCCAATAGACATGTAACTTACAATGTTTCCTTTACTCTGACATTCCGTATTCTGAACACATTAAATGCATCACGAGGTCGACAAACATTCTTTAATGAGTGTGAGCATGTGGATTATCGATTTTTCAACCACAATACAAGGCATATTTACACCTAGAAACATTTATTTAGATTTCGCAGGTTTTCCTAAAGTTAGTTACGAAAATCAGGTAGTTTTCGCAGAAAAATTCTCATTGGTGCATGTTCTATCCAATAGATATCTCATCTTCGAAGATACCGTCACCGTAACTTTCTGTGTTCCGAAAACGTTACATGCACCACGGATTCAACAAATATTCACTGCTGAGTTCTTAGCATGTGAATTACACATCTTTCATAACCCATTGAAGACATATTGTCACCTTAAAGCATTTACTCAGAATTGCAGCGTTTTCAAAACACCAGTTTCCAAACTGAGGCAGATTTTTCAGTAAAATGCTCCTGGAGCGTGTTCTAACCAATAGATATGTCATTTACATAGTTTGCCTCACCGTGAGAGTCCGTGTTCCGAACACGCTACATACATCACGGATTTGACAAACATTTTTAATGAGTTGTGTACATGTGTATTTCAGAACTTTCATGCACCATACAAGGCATATTTACACCTAGAAACTTTAACTGTGAGTTTCGCAGCATTTTCCTAATAGCGGTTTCGAAAATCAGGCAGTTTTCAAAGGAAAAAACTGTTGGAGCGTGTTCTACCCAATAGATATGTAAATTACATAGATTCTCCTGCTGTGAAATTACGTGTTTCGAACACGCTACATGCAGAAAAGATTCGACAAAAATACACTACAGAGTTGTTTGCATGTGGATTACAGGACTTTCATCACAATACAAGGCATATTGATGCTTAGAAGTATTTTCTCTGATATCACACAGCTTTCGAAACGCCAGTTTCGAAAATGAGGCAGATTTCACTGCAAAAACCTCTTGGAGCTGGTTCAAACCAAGTAGAATGTAACTTTACATGGATTCGCTCACCGTGAAATTCCGTCTTCCGAACACGCTACATGCATCTCGAATGCGACAAATATTCACTACATAGTTGTTAGCATGTTGATTACAGCACTTTCATCTACCATACAATGGCTTCCTGAGACTTTGAAGAATTTTCTCAGATTTCGCAGGTTAGTTTTATTGCCAGATTTGAAAATGAGGCAGATTTGGCAGAAAAATGCTCTTGGAGCCAGTTCTAGCCAAAAGATATGTAATTTACCTAGTTTCAATCACCGTGACATTCCGTGTTCTGAACACGTTACATGCACCACGATTTCAACAAACATTCCTTAATGAGTTGTGAACATGTGTATTACCGAACTTACATCCACCATACATGGCATATTTACAACTAGAAACATTAACTCTGAATTGCACCTTTTTTCTAATGCCAGTTTTGAAATTGACGAAGTTTTCACAGAAAAACCCTCTCGGAGCGAGTTCTACACAATAGAGACGTAATTTACATTGTTTCAATCACCGTGAAATTCCACGTTCTGAACACGGTACATGCATCACGGATTAGAAAAAGATTCTTTAATATGTTGTGAAAATGTGGATTAACGATCTTTCTTGCAACATAAAGGCACATTTACACCTACAAATATTTACTCTCCTTTTGCAGCTTTTTCCAAACTTCAGATTCGATAATCATGCAATTTTCGCAGAAAAATCCTCTTCTAGCTCGTTGTACTCAATAGAATTGTAATTTACATAGTTTCATTACCGTGAAATTCCGTTTTCCAAAAGCGCTACATGAATCACGGTTTAAAAAATCATTACTACACTGTAATTACCATGTGGATTACCGGAGTTTCATTCACCATTCAAGGTATATTTACACTTAGAAGCATTTTCTCAGATTTCACAGGGTTCTCCTAATGGCAGTTTTCAGAATGAGGCACATTTCGCAAAAGAATTCTCTTCAAGCGAGTTCTACCCAATAGACATGTAACTTAAACTGTTTCCTTCACTTTGACATTCCATATTCTGAACACGTTTCATGCATCACGAGTTCAACAAACATTCTTTAATGAGTGTGAGCATGTGGATTAACGAACTTTAATCCACCATATAGTGTATATTTATACATAGAAATTTTTTTTTTGATTTAGTAGTATTCTCCTAATGTCAGTCTCTAAAATCATGCAGTTTCCACAGAAAAATCCTCTTGGAGCGGGTTCTACCCAATAGACATGCAATTTACATAGAACCCGTCATCGTGAAATTCCATGTTCCGAAAAAGCTACATGCATCACGTATTCGACATATATTCACTACAGAGTTGTTAGCATAAGGATTACCGAACTTTCATCCACCAAAAAAGCCATGTTAACAATATGAATCATTTTCTCACATTTCGAAAGTTTTTCCTAATGCCAGTTTGGAAAAGGAGGCAGATTTGGCAGAAAAATTCTCGTGGAGCGAGTACTTCCCAATAGAAATGTAATTTACATAGTTTCCCTCACAGTGACATTCCATTTTCCGAACACGCTACATGCATCCAGGTTTCAACAAACTTTCTCGAATGAGTTGTGTACATGTAGATTACAGAACATTCATCCACCATACATGGTATATTTACAACTAGAAACATGAAATGTGAGTTCGCAGCATTTTCCTTATAGCAGTTTTGAAAATCAGGCAGTTTTCAAAGGAAAAAACTGTTGGAGCGTGTTCTACCCAATAGATATGTAAATTACATAGATTCTCCCGCTGTGAAATTTCGTGTTTTGAACACGCTTCATGCAGAAAAGATTCGACAAATATACACTACCGAGTTGTTTGCATGTGGATTACAGGGCTTTCATCACTTTAGAAGGCATACTGTTGCTTAGAAGTATTTTCTCTGATTTCACATAGATTTTCAAACGCCAGTTTCGAACATGAGGCAGATTTCATGGGAAAAACTTCTTGGAGCGGGTTCTAACCAATAGACATGTAATTTACATGGATTCGCTCACCGTGAAATTCCGTGTTCCGAACACGCTACAATGCATCTCGGATGCGACAAATATTCACTACAGAGTTGTTAGCAAGTGGATTACAGCACTTTCATCCACCATACAAGGCTTACTGACACTTTGAAGAATTTTCTCAGATTTTTGAGTTTAGTTTTATGCCAGTTTTGAAAATGAGGCAGATTTGGCAGAAAAAAGCTCTTGGAGGCAGTTCTACCCAAAAGATATGTAATTTACCTAGTTTCAATCACCGTGACATTCTGTGGTCTGCACACGTTACATGCACCACGGATTCAACAAACATTTATAATGAGTTGTGAACATGTGTATTACCGAACTTCATCCACAATTCATGGCATATTTACAACTAGAAACATTAACTCTGAATTTGCAGCTTTTTCCTAATGCCAGTTTTGAAATTCAGTCCGTTTTCTCAGAAAAAAATTTTTGGAGTGAATTCTAACCAATAGGCATGTAATTAACATAGATTCCATTGCTGGCATTTTCCGTGATACGATCACCCTGCATGCATAACGCTTTCTACAAATATTCACCACAGATTTGTTTGCATGTTTTTTACGATCTTCCATCACAATACAAGGCATATTGACACTTTGAAGCTTTATCTCTGATTTTGCAGAGATTTTCAAACGCCAGTTTCAAAAATGAGGCAGATTTCGCAGAAAATTCTCTTGGAGCGAATTCTACCCAAGACACATGTATTTTACATAGATTCGCTCACCGTGATATTCTGTGTTCTGAACATGCTTCACGTATCTCGGATTCAACAAATATTCACTACAGAGTTGTTAGCATGTGGATTACCGAACTTTCATCCACCATAAAAGGCAGATTTACACCGAAAATCTAGTAATCTGTTTTCGCATGGTTTTCCTTACGCCAGTTTCGAAAATCAGGCCGATTTCTCAGGAAAAATCTCTTGGAGTGATTTCTAACCAAGAGAAATGTAATTTACATAAATTCCCTGGCCATGAAATTCCGTGTTCCGAACATGCTACATTCATAAACGTTTCGACAAATAGTCACTACAAATTTGTTAGCATGTGGATTACCGAACTTTCATCACAATACACTGAATATTGATTCATAGAAGTATTTTCTCAAATTTTCCAGAGTTTTTCAAACGCCAGTTTCAAAAAAGACGAAGTTTTGGCAGAAAAACTCTCTCGGAGCGAGTTCTACCCAATAGAGAAGTAATTTACATTGTTTCAATCAGCGTGAATTTCCACGTTCTGAACACGGTACATGCATCACGAATTAGAAAAAGATTCTTTAATATGTTGTGAAAATGCGGATTAACGATCTTTCTTGCAACATAAAGGCACATTTACACCTACAAATATTTACTCTCGTTTTGCAGCTTTTTCCAAACTTCAGATTCGATAATCATGCAATTTTCGCAGAAAAATCCTCTTCTAGCTCGTTCTACTCAATAGAATTGTAATTTACATAGTTTCATTACCGTGAAATTCCGTTTCCCAAAAGCGCTACATGAATCACGGTTTAAAAAATCATTACTACACTGTAATTACCATGTGGATTACCGGAGTTTCATTCACCATTTAAGGCATATTGACACTTAGAAGCATTTTCTCAGATTTCACAGGGTTCTCCTAATGGCAGTTTTCAAAATGAGGCACATTTCGCAGAAGAATTCTCTTCAAGCGAGTTCTACCCAATAGACATGTAACTTAAACTGTTTCCTTCACTACGACATTCCATATTCTGAACACGTTTCATGCATCACGAGTTCAACAAACATTCTTTAATGAGTGTGAGCATGTGGATTAACGAACTTTAATCCACCATACAGTGCATATTTATACATAGAAATTTTTTTCTGATTTCGTAGTATTCTCCTAATGTCAGTCTCTAAAATCATGCAGTTTCCACAGAAAAATCCTCTTGGAGCGAGTTCTACCCAATAGACATGCAATTTACATAGAACCCGTCATCGTGAAATTCCATGTTCCGAAAAAGCTACATGCATCACGTATTCGACATATATTCACTACAGAGTTGTTAGCATAAGGATTACCGAACTTTCATCCACCAAAAAAGCCATGTTAACAATATGAATCATTTTCTCACATTTCGAAAGTTTTTCCTAATGCCAGTTTGGAAAAGGAGGCAGATTTGGCAGAAAAATTCTCGTGGAGCGAGTACTTCCCAATAGAAATGTAATTTACATAGTTTCCCTCACAGTGACATTCCATTTTCCGAACACGCTACATGCATCAAGGTTTCAACAAACTTTCTCGAATGAGTTGTGAACATGTAAATTACAGAACTTTCATCCACCATACATGGTATATTTACAACTAGAAACATGAAATGTGAGTTCGCAGCATTTTCCTAATAGCAGTTTTGAAAATCAGGCAGTTTTCAAAGGAAAAAACTGTTGGAGCGTGTTCTACCCAATAGATATGTAAATTACATAGATTCTCCCGCTGTGAAATTTCGTGTTTTGAACACGCTTCATGCAGAAAAGATTCGACAAATATACACTACCGAGTTGTTTGCATGTGGATTACAGGGCTTTCATCACTTTAGAAGGCATATTGTTGCTTAGAAGTATTTTCTCTGATTTCACATAGCTTTTCAAACGCCAGTTTCGAACATGAGGCAGATTTCATGGGAAAAACTTCTTGGAGCGGTTTCTAACCAATAGACATGTAATTTACATGGATTCGCTCACCGTGAAATTCCGTGTTCCGAACACGCTACAAGCATCTCGGATGCGACAAATATTCACTACAGAGTTGTTAGCAAGTGGATTACAGCACTTTCATCCACCATACAAGGCTTACTGACACTTTGAAGAATTTTCTCAGATTTTTGAGTTTAGTTTTATGCCAGTTTTGAAAATGAGGCAAATTTGGCAGAAAAAAGCTCTTGGAGGCAGTTCTACCCAAAAGTTATGTAATTTACCTAGTTTCAATCACCGTGACATTCTGTGGTCTGCACACGTTACATGCACCACGGATTCAACAAACATTTATAATGAGTTGTGAACATGTGTATTACCGAACTTCATCCACAATTCATGGCATATTTACAACTAGAAACATTAACTCTGAATTTGCAGCTTTTTCCTAATGCCAGTTTTGAAATTCAGGCCGTTTTTTCAGAAAAAAATTTTTGGAGTGAATTCTAACCAATAGGCATGTAATTAACATAGATTCCATTGCCGGCATTTTCCGTGATACGATCACCCTGCATGCATAACGCTTTCTACAAATATTCACCACAGATTTGTTTGCATGTTTTTTACGATCTTCCATCACAATACAAGGCATATTGACACTTTGAAGCTTTATCTCTGATTTTGCAGAGATTTTCAAACGCCAGTTTCAAAAATGAGGCAGATTTCATAGAAAATTCTCTTGGAGCGAATTCTACCCAAGACACATGTATTTTACATAGATTCGCTCACCGTGATATTCTGTGTTCCGAACATGCTTCACGTATCTCGGATTCAACAAATATTCACTACAGAGTTGTTAGCATGTGGATTACCGAACTTTCATCCACCATAAAAGGCAGATTTACACCGAAAATCTAGTAATCTGTTTTCGCATGGTTTTCCTTAAGCCAGTTTCGAAAATCAGGCCGATTTCTCAGGAAAAATCTCTTGGAGTGATTTCTAACCAAGAGAAATGTAATTTACATAAATTCCCTGGCCATGAAATTCCGTGTTCCGAACATGCTACATTCATAAACGTTTCGACAAATAGTCACTACAAATTTGTTAGCATGTGGATTACCGAACTTTCATCACAATACACTGAATATTGGTTCATAGAAGTATTTTCTCAAATTTTCCAGAATTTTTCAAACGCCAGTTTTAAAAAAGACGAAGTTTTGGCAGAAAAACTCTCTCGGAGCGAGTTCTACCCAATAGAGAAGTAATTTACATTGTTTCAATCAGCGTGAATTTCCACGTTCTGAACACGGTACATGCATCACGAATTAGAAAAAGATTCTTTAATATGTTGTGAAAATGCGGATTACCGAACTTTCTTGCAACATATAGGCACATTTACACCTACAAATATTTACTCTCGTTTTGCAGCTTTTTCCAAGCTTCAGATTCGATAATCATGCAATTTTCGCAGAAAAATCCTCTTCTAGCTTGTTCTACTGAATAGAATTGTAATTTACATAGTTTCATTACCGTGAAATTCCGTTTTCCAAAAGCGCTACATGAATCACGGTTTAAAAAATAATTACTACACTGTAATTACCATGTGGATTACCGGAGTTTCATTCACCATTCAAGGCATATTGACACTTAGAAGCATTTTCTCAGATTTCACAGGGTTCTCCTAATGGCAGTTTACAAAATGAGGCACATTTCGCAGAAAAATTCTCTTCAAGCGAGTCCTACCCAATAGACATGTAACTTACAATGTTTCCTTTACTCTGACATTCCGTATTCTGAACACATTAAATACATCACGAAGTCGACATTCTTTAATGAGTGTTAGCATGTGGATTATCGATTTTTCAACCACAATACAAGGCATATTTACACCTAGAAACATTTATTTAGATTTCGCAGGTTTTCCTAAAGTTAGTTACTAAAATCAGTTAGTTTTCGCATAAAAATTCTCTTTGTGCATGTTCTATCCAATAGATATCTCATTTTCATAGATACCGTCACCGTAACATTCAGTGTTCCGAAAACGTTACATGGCCCACGGATTCAACAAATATTCACTGCTGAGTACTTAGCATGTGAATTACACATCTTTAATAACCGATTGAAGACATATTGTCACCTTAAAGCATTTACTCAGATTTTGCAGCGTTTTCAAATCACCCCAATTGAACGGATAGCAGAAGAAAATTTTACTTTGCTTTCTCAGTCTGTTTCCTATTGCCAGTTTGAAGTTCCTGCATTTTTCACTGTAAAATCATTTTGGAGCTAGTACCTCACTTTATATGTGTATGAATTGTAGTTTGCTACTGAAAAGAAATATTGTGTTCCCAAAAAGCAAGGTGAAAGACGGCTTTCACACACACTTATCTTTCAGAACTTAGCATGTGGAGAGACGTTCGTTCATCTAGAACAATTGGAACGGGTTGCAGGGAAACCTTTTATTCTGGTTTCTGGGTCTCTTTCCTAGTGCCGGGTTTAAGGTCCAGCAATTATCACTGTAAAACAGATTTGGAGCTAGTACTTCCCCATATATATGTATGGAGTGCAGTTTGCAACTGAAATGAAACTCTATGTTCCCAACAAGCTAGGTGAAGTTCGGCATTCAGACACACTTATCCCTCAGAAATGAGCATGTGGATAGACGTTCGTTAATCTAGCACAGCGGGAATGGTATGCAGTAGATATTTTTACTCTGGTTTCTCAGTCTGTTTCCTAGTGCCGGTTTGAAGTTCCTGCAGTTTTCACTGTAGAAACGAATTGGAGTTATTCCCAACCCATATAATATGTATGGATTTTAGTTTACAACTGAAAAAAGTTTGTTTTCAAAACAAGCTTGGTGAATGACGGCTTCCTCACACACTTATCTCTCAGAAGTGAGCATGTGGAGAGACTTTAGTTCATTAAGCACAAAGGAACTTGTTGCAGGAGAAAATTTTACTCTGGTTTCTCAGTCTGTTTTCTAGTGCCGTTTTGATGTTCCTGCAGTTTTCACTGTAAATCCGACTTGGAGCTAGTCCCTACCCATAAAATATATATGGATTATAGTTTGTAACTGAAAAGGAACTGAGTGTTCCCTACAAGCTATGTGAAGGACGGCTTTCACACACAGTATCTCACAGAAGAGATCATGTGGAGTGACGTTCATTCATCTAGCACAATGCGAACGGGTATCAGGGGAACTTTTACCCTGGTTTCTCAGTCTATTTCCTAGTGCCGTTTTGAATTTCCTGCAGTTTTCACTGTAACACCGAGTTGCAGATAATACATCCCCATATAATATGAATGGAGTGTAGTTAGTAACTGAAAAAAATCCCTGTGTTCATAAAAATCTAGGTGAAGGACGGCTTTCACACACACTTATCTCTCAGAACAGATCATGTGGAGAGACTTTCATTCATCTAGCATAAAGTTAAAGGTTTGCAGGAGAATCTATTTCCTGGTGTCTCAGTCTTTCTCCTTGTACCGTTAGGAAGTTAATTCAATTTTCACTGTAAAATAATTTTAGAGCTGGTAAATCCCCATAAAATATTTATGGAGTTTAGTTTACAACTGAAAAGAAGCTTTGTTTTCCCAACAAGTTAGGTGAAGGACAGCTTTCACACACACTTATCTCTCAGAAGAGTATTTTGTTCATCAAGCACAAAGGGAAAGGCTTGCAGGAGAAACATTTTCTCTGGTTTCTCTGTCTGTTTCTTAGTTCCAGTTTATATTTCCTGCAATTTTCACTGTAAAACCGAGTTGGAGCTTGTCACTCCCCTTATAAAATGTATGGAGTGTAGTTTGCAACTGAAAAGAATCTTTGATTTCCCAACAAGCTAGGTGATGTACAGCTTACACACACACTTATCTCTCTGAATAGAGCTTGTGGAGAGTAGTTCGTTCATCAAGAACAAAAAAAAGGGTTACAAGTGGAACTATTACTCTGGTTTTTCAGTCTGTTTCCTAGTGCCCGGTTGAAGTTCCTGCATTTTTCACTGTAAAACTGAGTTTCAGCTTGTACATACCCATATATATGTATGGAGTGTAGTTTGCAAGTGAAAAGAAATTTGTGTTCATAGCAAGCTAGGTGAAGGACAGCTTTCAAACACACTTATCTCCCAGAATTGAACATATGGAGAGACAATTTTTCATCTAGCACAAAGGGAGTGGGTTGCAGGAGAAACTTTTACTCTGGTTTCTCAGTCTGTTTCCTAGTGACGGTTTGAATTTCCTGCAGATTTCACTGTAAAACCGATTTTGGGCTAGTACATCCCCATATATATGTTTGGAGTATAATTTGCAACTAAAAAGAAACTCTGTGTTCCCAACAATCTAGGTGAATGACGGCTTTTGCACACATTTATCCCTCAGAATTGAGCATGTGTATAGACGTTCGTTCATCTAGCACAATGGGAACGGTTTGCAGGGGAAACTTTTACTCTGGTTTCTCAGTATTTTTCCTAGTGCCGGTTTGAAGTTAATGCGGTTTTCACTGTAAAATAGATTTGGAGATAGTACCTCCCCTTAAAATATTTATGGAGATTAGTTTGCAACTGAAAAGAAACTTTGTGTTCCCAACAAGCTAGGTGAAGGATAGCTTTCAAACACACTTATCTCTCAGAATTGAGCATATGGAGAGACAATTTTTCATCTAGCACAAATGGAACGGGTTGCATTAGAAACTTTTACTCTGGTTTCTCAGTCTGTTTCCTAGTGCCGGTTAAAATTCCTGCAGTTTTCACTGTAAAAAAGATTTGAAGCTATTACCTCCCTATATAATATGTATGGAGTGTAGTTTGTAACTGAAAAGAAACTCTGTGTTCCAAAAAAGATAAGTGAAGTACGGCTTTCACACACACATATCTCTCAGAAGAGATCACGTGCAGAGACTTTCGTTCATCTAGCACAATGTGAACGGGTTTCAGGGGAAAATTTTTCCCTGGTTTCTCAGTCTATTTCTTAGTGCCGGTTTGAAGTTGCTGCAGTTTTCACTGTAAAATAGATTTGGAGATAGTACATCCCCATAAAATATTTATGGATTTTAGTTTGTAGCTGAAAAGAAACTCTGTGTTCCCAAACAGCTAGGTGAAGGACAGCTGTCACAAACACATATCTCTTAGAAGAGATCATCTGGAGATACTTTCGTTCATCTACCACAATGCGAACGGGTTTCAGGGGAAACTTTTACCATGGTTTCTCATTCTATTTCGTAGTGCCGGTTTGAAGTTCCTGCAGTTTTCACTGTAAAACCGAGTTGGAGCTTATACCTCCACATAAAATATTAATGGAGTGTAGTTAGTAACTGAAAAGAATCTCTGTGTTCATAAATAGCTAGTTGAAGGACGGCTTTCACACACAATTATCTCTCAGAACAGATCATGTGGAGAGACTTTCGTTCATCTAGCACAAAGGGAAAGGTTTGCAGGAGAAATTATTTCCTGGTTTCTCAGTCTTTCTCCTTGTACCGTTAGAAAGTTAATGCAGTTTTCACTGTAAAATAGTTTTAGATCTGGAAAATCCCCATAAAATATTTATGGAGTGTAGTTTGTAACTGAAAAGAAACTTTGTTTTCCCAACAAGCAAGGTGAAGGGCAGCTTTCACAAACACATATCTCTCAGAACTGAGCATGTGGAGATTATTTCGTTCATCAAGCACAAAGGAAAGGCTTGCAGGAGAAAATTTTACTCTTGTTTCTTAATTGGTTTCCTAGTGCCGGTTTGAATTTCCTACAGATTTCACTGTAAAACTGATTTGGAGCTAGTACATCCCCATACAAATGTTTGGAGTGTAGTTTGCAACTGAAAATACACTTTCTGTTCCCAAAAATCTAGGTGATGGAAGGCTTTCACACACATTTATTTCTCAGAAATTAGCTTGTGTATAGACGTTCGTTCATCTAGCACAAATGGAACGGTATTCAGATGAAACTTTTCACCGGTTTCTCAGTCTGATTCCAAGTGACGATTTGAATTTTCTGCAGTTTTCACTGAAAAATTGAATTGGAGCTAGTACAGCCCCATATATATGTATGGAGTGTAGTTTTCAACTAAAAAGTCATTTTCTGTTCCCAACAAGTTAGGTGATTTAAGGCTATCACACACATATATCTCTCAGAAATGAGCATGTGGAGTGACGTTCGTTCATCCAGCACAAAATGAAAGATTGCAGGAGAAACTATTTCCTGGTTTCTCAGTAATTTTCCTTGTGCCGTTAGGATGATAATGCAGTTTTCACTGTAAAATAGTTTTAGAGCTGGTAAATCCCCATAAAATATTTATGGAGTTTTGTTTGCAACTGAAAAGAAACTTTGTTTTCCCAACAAGCTAGGTGAAGGACAGCATTCACACACATTATCTCTCAGAACTGAGCATGTCGGGAGACGTTCATTCATCTAGCAAAAAGTGAAAGGGTTGCAGGAGAAATTTTTAGTCTGGTTTCTCAGTCTGTTTCCTAGTGCCGGTTTGAAATTCCAGCATTTTTCACTGTAAATCTGAGTTGGAGCTTGTACCTACCCATATATATGTACGGAGTGTAGTTTGCAACTTAAAAGAAACTTTGTGTTCCCAAGAAGCTAGTTTAAACACGGCATCCACACACACTTATCTCTGAAAAATGAGCATGTGGAAAGAATTTCGTGCATCTACCTCGAAGAGAAAGGGTTGCAGGAGAAACTTTTCCTGTGGTTTCTAAGTCTGTTTCCTAATGCCGGTTTGAAATTTCTGCAGTTTTCACTGTAAAAAAGATTTTGAGCTAGTACCTCAACATATATATTTATGGAGTGTATTTTGCAAATGAAAAGAATCTCTGTGTTCAAAACAAGCTAGGTGAAGGACGGCTTTCACACGCACTTATCTCTCAGAACTGAGCATGTGGAGCGACGTTCCTTCATGTAGAAGAAATGGAACGGGTATCAGTAGTAATTTTTACTCTGGGTTCTCAGTGTGTTTCCTAGTGCCTGTTTGAAGTTCTTGCAGGTTTCACTGTAAAATTGATTGGGAGCTAGTACATACCCATATATATGTATGGAATGTTTTTTCATCTGAAATTAAACTCTGTGTTCCCAACAATCTAGTTGATGTACTGCTTTCACACACACTTACCTCTCAGAAATTAGCATGTGGAGAGACGTTCGTTCATCTAGCACAAAGAGAACGTGTTGCAGGAGAAACTTTTACTCTTGTATCTCAATTTGTTTCCTAGTGCTGGTTTGAAATTCCTGCTGATTTAGCTGTAAAACAGATTTGGAGCTAGTACATCCTCATATATATATTTTTGGAGTGTAGTTTGCAACTGAAAAGAAACTATGTGTTCCCAACAATCTAGATGAATGACGGCTTTACACACAATTATCTCTCAGAAATGAGCATGTGGATAGATGATCTTTCATCTAGCACAAAGGGAACGGTATGTAGAATAAACTTTTACTCTGGTTTCCCAGTCTGTTTCCTTGTGCCGATTTGAAGTTCCTGCAGTTTTCACTGAAAAACAGAATTGGAGCTAGTACCTACCCATATATATGTTTGAAGTGTAGTTTGCATCTGAAAAGAATCTATGTTTTCCCTAGAAGCTAGGTGAAGGAAGGCTTTCACACACACTTTTCTTTTGTAAGTGAACATGTGGAGAGGCGATCGTTCATCTAGCAAAATGGAACGGGTTTCAGGAGAAACTTTTATTCTGGTTTCTCAACTGTTTCCTAGTGCCGGTTTGAAGTTCCTGCAGTTTTCACTGTATAAACGAATTGGAGTTATTCCCAACCCATATAATATGTATGGATTTTAGTTTGCAACTGAAAAAAGTTTGTTTTCAAAACAAGCTTATTGAATGACGGCTTCCTCACACACTTATATCTCAGAAGTGAGCATGTGGAGAGAATTTCATTCATCAAGCACAAAGGAACGTGTTGCAGAAGAAAATTTTACTCTGGTTTCTCAGTCTGTTTTCTAGTGCCGTTTTGATTTTCCTGCAGTTTTCACTGTAAATCCGACTTGGAGCTAGTCCCTACTCATAAAATATATATGGATTATAGTTTGTAACTGAAAAGGAACTCAGTGTTCCCTAAAAGCTAGCTGAAGGGCGGCATTCACACTCAAGTATCTCACAGAAGAAATCATTTGGAGTGACGGTCATTCATCTAGCACAATGAGAACGGGTTACAGGGGAAACTTTTACCCTGGTTTCTCAGTCTATTTCCTAGTGCCGTTTTGAATTCCCTGCAGTTTTCACTGTAAAACCGAGTTGGAGATAATACCTCCCATATAATATGAATGGAGTGTATTTAGTAACTGAAAAGAATCTCTGTGTTCATAAAAAGCTAGGTGAAGGACGGCTTTCACACACACTTATCTCTCAGAACAGATCATGTGGAGAGACATTCGTTCATCTAGCACAAAGGGAAAGGAATGCAGGAGAAACTATTTCCTGGTCTCTCAGTCTTTCTCCTAGTACCGTTAGGAAGTTAATTCAGTTTTCACTGTAAAATATTTTAGAGCTGGTAAATCCCCATAAAATATTTATGGAGATTAGTTTACAACTGAAAAGAAACTTTGTTTTCGCAACAAGCTATTTGAAGGACAGCTTTCACACACCCTTATCTCTCAGAACTGAGCATGTGAAGAGTATTTCGTTCATCAAGCACAAAGGGAAAGGCTTGCAGGAGAAAATCTTACCCTTGTTTCTCAATTGGTTTCCTAGTGCTGGTTTGAATTTCCTACAGATTTCACTGTAAAACTGATTTGGAGCTAATACATCCCCATATAAATATTTGGAGTGTAGTTTGCAACTGAAAAGTAACTCTGTGTTCCCAACAATCTAGGTCAAAGACGGCTTTCACACACACTTATCTCTTAGAAATAAGCATGTGGATAGACTTTCATTCATCTAGCACCAAGGGAACGGTATGCAGAAGAAACTTTTACTCTGATTTCTCAGGCTGTTTCCTATTGCCAGTTTGAAGACCATGCAGTTTTCACTGAAAAATCGAATTGGAGCTATCACCTCCCCATATATATTTATGGACTGAAGTTTGCAACTAAAAATACACTTTCCTTTCTCAACAAGCTAGGTAATGGAATGCATTCACACACATTTATCTCTCAGAAATTAGCTTGTGGATAGAAGTTCGTTCATCTAGCACAAAGGGAACGGTATGCAGAAGAAACTTTTACTCTGATTTCTCAGTCTTTTCCCTAGTGCCGATTTGAAGTTCCTACAATTTTCACTAAAAAACCGAATTGGAGCTAGTACTTCCATATATATATTTATGGAGGGGAGTTTGCAACTAAAAAGACATTTTCTGTTCCCAACATTCAAAGTGACGGAAGGCTATCACACACACATATCTCTCAGAACGGATCATGTGTATTGACGTTCGTTCACCTAGCACAATGCGAACGGGTTTCAGGGGAAACTTTTACCCTTGTTTCTCAGTGTATTTCCTAGTGCCGGTTTGATGTTCCTGCAGTTTTCACTGTAAAACGGAGTTGGAGCTTATACCTCCCCATATAATATGAATGGAGTGTAGTTAGTAACTGAAAAGAATCTTTGTGTTCCCAAAAAGCTAGGTGAAGGACGGCTTTCACACACACTTATCTCTCAGTACAGATCATGTGGAGAGACGTTCGTTCATCTACCAAAAATTGAAAGGATTGCAGGGAAACTATTTCCTGGTTTCTCAGTATTTCTCCTTGTACCGTTAGGGTGTTAATGCAGTTTTCACTGTAATATAGTTTTAGAGCTGGTAAATCCCCATAAAATATTTATGGAGTTTAGTTTGCAACTGAAAAGATACTTTGTTTTCCCAACAAGCTAGGTGAAGGACAGCTTTCACACACATTATCTCTCAGAACTGAGCATGTGGAGAGTATTTCGTTCATCAAGCACAAAGGGAATAGTTTGCAGGAGAAAATTTTACTCTTGTTTCTCAATTGGTTTCCTAGTGCTGGTTTGAATTTGCTACAGATTTCACCGTAAAACTGATTTGGAGTTAGTATATTCCCATATAAATATTTGGGGTGCAGTTTGCAACTGAAAATTAACTCTGTGTTCCCAACAATCTAGGTGAATGACGGCTTTCACACACACTTATCTCTTAGAAATTAGCATGTGGATAGAAGTTCGTTCATCTAGCACAAAGGAATGGTATGCCGAAAAAACTTTTACTCTGGTTTCTCAGTCTGTTTCCTAGAGCTGGTTTGAAGTTCATGCAGTTTTCACTGAAAAACAGAATTTGAGCTAGTACCTTCCAATATATATGTATGGAGTGAAGTTTTCAACTAAAAATACAGTTTCTGTTCCCAACAAGCTAGGTGATGGAAGGCTTTCACACACATTTATCTCTCAGAAATTAGCTTGTGGATAGACGTTCGTTCATCTAGCACAAATGGAACGGGTTGCAGGAGAAACTATTACTATTTTTTCTCAGTCTCTTTCCTATGGCCGGTTTGATGTTCCAGCAATTATCACTGTAAAACAGAGTTGGAGCTTGTACCTTCCCATATATATTTATGGATTGGAGTTTGCAAGTGAAAAG
The DNA here is from genome assembly GCF_009834535.1 of Camelus ferus. NCBI lineage: Eukaryota > Metazoa > Chordata > Mammalia > Artiodactyla > Camelidae > Camelus > Camelus ferus. The sequence continues at coordinate 25,632,351 of NC_045725.1, forward strand.
GAAATTTGTGTTACCAACAGGCTTTATGAAGGACGGGTTTCACACATAATTATCTCTAAGAACTGAACATGTATAGTGACGTTCGTTCATCTAGAACAAAGGGAACAGTTTGCAGGGAAACTTTTACTCGGGTTTCTCAGTCTGTATCCAAGTGCCGGTTTGAATTTCCTGCAGTTTTCACTCTAAACACGAGTTGGAGCTTGTACCTCCCCATATATATGTATGGAGTGTAGTTTGCAAATGAAAAGAAACTTTGTGTTCCCAACAAGCTAGGTGAAGTACGGCTTTCACACACACTTATCTCTCAGAACTGAGCATGTGGAGAGACTTTCGTTCATCAAGCACAAAGGGAATGGGTTTCAGGCAAACTTTGACTCTGGTTTCTCAGTCTGTTTCCTAGTGCCTGTTTGAAGTTCTTGCAGTTTTCACTGTAAAACCGCGTTGGATCTAGTACTTCCCCATATATATGTACGGAGTGTAGATGCATCTGAAAAGAAACTTGATATTCCCAACATGCTAGTTGAAGGACGGCTTTCAAACCCAGTTTTCTCTCAGAACTGAGCATGTGGAGAGACGTTCATTCAACTAGCACTTAGGAAACGGGTTGCAGACGAAATTTTTACTCTGGATTCTCACACTGTTTCCTAGTGCCGGGTTGTAGTTCCTGCAGTTTTCACTTTAAAACCGAATTGGATCTAGTACATCCCCATATATATGTATGGAGTGCAGTTTGCAACTGAAAAGAAAATTGTGTTCCCAAGAAGCTAGGTGAAATACGCCTCACACACACACATACATCTCAAAACTGAGCATGTGGAGAGAAGTTCGTTCATCTAGCCCAAAGGGAACGGTTTGCAGGGGAAATTTTTACTCTCGTTTCTCAGTCTGTTTCCTAGTGCCTGATTGAAGTTCCTGCTGTTTTCAGTGTAAAACAGTGTTGGAGCTAGTACATGCCCATATATATATATGGAGTGTAGTTTGCATCTTGAAAGAAATTTTGTGTTCCTAACAAGCTATGTGAAGGACGGCTTTCACACGCACTTATCTCTCAGAACTGAGCATGTGGAGAGACGTTCGTTCATCTAGCACAATCTGAACGACTTGCAGGGGAACATTTATCCCGGTTTTTTAGTCTGTTTCCAAGTCCCGGTTTGAAATTCCAACAGTTTTCACTGTAAAACAGTGTTGGAACTAGTACCTCCCCATATATATGTATGGAGTGGAGTTTGCAACTGAAAAGAATCTATGTGTTTCCAACAATCAAAATGAAGTAAGGCTGACACTCACACTTATCTCTGAGAACGGAGCATATGGAATGACTTTCGTTCATCTAGCACAAAGGGAAAGGTTTGCAGGAGAAACTTTACCCTGGTTTCTCAGTCTGTTTCCTAGAGCCGGTTTGAAGTTCCTGCAGTTTTTACTGTAAAACCGAGTTGGAGCTACTACCTACCCATATATATGTAAGAAGTGGAGTATTCAACAGAAAAGGAACTATGTGTTCCTAACAAGTTCGGTGAAGGACGGCTTTCACACACACTTATCTCTGACAACGGAGCAAGTGGAGAGACGTTCGTTCATCTGGCAAAAAGGGAACGGTTTGCAGGAGAAACTTTTACTCTGTTTTCTCAGTCTTTTTCCTAGTGCCCGTTTGATGTTCCTGCAGTTTTCACTGTAAAACAGATTTGGAGCTAGTACCTCCCCATATATATGTATGGATTGGATTTAACAACAGAAAATAAACTTTGTGTTAACAACAAGCTAGGTGAAATATGGCTTCCAAACACATTTATCTCTCAGAACTGAGCATGTGGAGAGACGTTCCTTCATCTAGCACAAAAGGAACGGTTTGCAGTTGAAATATTTAATCTGGATTCTCAGTCTGTTTCCTAGTGCAGGTTTCAAATTCCTGCAGTTTTCACTGTAAAACCTAGTTGGAGCTCGTACCTCCAAATAGATATGTATTAAGTGGGGTTTGCAAATGAAAAGAAACTTTGGGTTCCGAACAAGCTTGGTGAAGGACGGCTTCCACACAAATTAATCTCTCAGAACTGAGCATGTGGAGAGAGGTTCGTTCATCTAGCACAAAAGTAACGGGTGGCAGGAGTAACATTTTCTCTTGATTCTCAGTCTGTTTCTTAGTGCAGGTTAGTATTTTCTGCAATTTTCACTGTAAACCCGAGTTGGTTCTAGTACCCACCAATATATATGTATGGAGTGATTTTTGCAACTAAAAAGAGACTTTGTGTTCCCAACAAGCAATTTGAAGGACGGCTTTCACACACACTTATCTCTCAGAACTGAGCATGTGGAGATACGTTAGTTCATCTAGCACATAGGGAACGGGTTGCAGGAGAAACTTTTACTCTGGTTTCTCAGTCTGTTTCCTAGTGCCGGTTTGAAGTTCCTGCAGTTTTCACTGAAAACCGAGTTGATTCTAGTACCTCCCCATATATATGTATGATGTGGAGTTTGCAAATGAAAAGAAACTTTGTGTTCCCAACAAACTAGGTGAAGGACGGCTTTCACACAAATTTATCGCTCAGATATGAGCATGTGGAGAGACGTTATTTCATCTAGCACAAAGGGAATGTTTTGATGGGGAAACTTTTTTTCCGGTTTCTCAGTCTGTTTCCTAGTGCCGTTTAGAACTTCCTGCAGTTTTCACGGTAAATCTGAGTTGGAACTATTACATCCCCATATATATGTATGGAGTGGAATTTGCAACAGGAAAGAAATTTTTGTGTTCCCAACAAGCTAGATGAAGGACGGCTTTCACAGACAATTATCTCTCAGACCTGAGCATGTGGCGAGAAGATCGTTCATCCAACACAAAAAGAACGGGTTGCAGGAGAAAATTTTTCACATTTTACTCAGTCTGATTCCAAGTGCCGGTTTGAATTTCCTGAAGTTTCAAATTTTAAAAAGAGTTTGAGCTTGTAACTCCCCATATATATGTATGGAGTGGGGTTTTCAACTGAAAAGGAACTTTGTGTTCTCAACAAGCTATGTGAAAAACGGCTTTCACACACACTTATCCCTCAGAACTCAGCATGTGTAGAGACGATCGTTCATCTAGCACAATGTGAACGGTTTGCAGAAGAAACTTTTACGCTGGTTTCTCAGTCTCTTTCCTAGTTCCGAATTGAAGTTCCTGCAGTTTTCACTCTAAAACCGAGTTGGAGCTAGTACCTAACCATATATATGTATGGAGTGGATTTTGCAAATGAAAAGAAACTTTGTGTGCCCAACAAGCTATTTAAAGGACGGCTTTCACACACAATTATCTCTCAGAACCGAGCATGTTGAGAGACGTTCGTTCATCTAGCACAAGTGGATATGTTTGCAGTTGAAAGTTTTAGTCTGGTTTCTCAGTCTGTTTCCTAGTGCCGGTTTGATTTTCCTGCATTTTTCACTGTAAAATTGAATTGGAGCTCGTACCTCCCCATATATTTATATGAAGTGGAATTTGCAAATTAAAAGAAACTTTGTGTTCCCAACAAGCTAGGTGAAAGACGGCTTTCACACACACTTATCCCTCAGAAATGAGCATGTGGAGAGACGTTCTTTCATCTAGCACAAAGGGAACGGGATGCAGGGGAAACATTTACTCCGGTTTCTCAGTCTGTTTCCTAGTGCCGGTTTGATGTTCCTGCATTTTTCAATGTTAAATCGAGTTGGAGCTTGTATCTCCCCATATATATTTATGGATTGGAGTTTGCAACTGAAAAGAAACTTTGTGTTCCCCACAAGCTAGGTTAAAGATGGCTTTCATACACAATTATCCTCTACATCGGAGCATTTGGAGAGAAGTTCGTTCATCTAGCACAAAGGGAACGGGTTGCCGGGAATCATTTACTGTGGTTTGTCACTCTGTTTCAATAGTGCCGGTTTTGATGTTCCTGCAGATTTTTACTGTAAAAACAGTGTTTGGAGCTCGTACACTCCCCAATATATATGTATGGATTGGAGTTTGCTTCTGAAAAGAATCTTTATACTTCCAACAAGCTAGGTGATGGACGGATTGTACACACAATTATCTCTGAGAACTGAGCATGTAGAGAGACTTTCTTTCATCTAGCACAAAGGGAACGGTTTGCAAGGTGATACTATACTCCGGTTTCTCATTCTGTTTCCTAGTACCGGTTAGATTCCCTGCAGTTTTCACTGTAAAACGAGTTGGTGCTAGTACCATACTCATATATATGTATGGAGTGGATTTTGCAAATGAAAACAAACTTTGTGTTCCCAACTAGCTAGGTGAAGGACGGCTTTCACACACAATTAACTCTCAGACTGAGCATGTGTAGAGACGTTCGTTCATCTAGCACAAGGGGATATGTTTGCAGTTGAAAGTTTTAGTCTGGTTTTCCTCAGTCTGTTTCCTTGTGCCCGGTTTTGATTTTCCTGCATTTTTCACTGTAAAACAGAGTTGGAGCTATTACCTACTCATATATATATATGGAGTGGGGTTTGCAACAGAAAAGAATCTTTGTGTTCCCAACAAGCCAGTTGAAGAAAGGCTTTCACACACAATTTAATCTCAGATGTGAGCATGTGGCGAGATGTTCGTTCATCTAGCACAAATGGAACTGGTTGCAGGAGAAACATTTAGTCTGATTTCTCAGTCTGTTTCCTAGTGCCTGT